>NC_140215.1:555000-567500 GCF_951802725.1 Rutilus rutilus
TCAAATCTGAAGGATTGAAGATGAAAGATCAACAGACTGCCAAAGATGCTGAGGAATGTGCACTGCTATACCAAGAAAGTAGGAAATTTGACATTGCAAGTCAAGCGCTAACTCAGCTTAACCAGACCAAGTGGAATTCTCCTCAGATTCTACCATTCACACAGGATGTCCACAGACTGCATTGCTATTTGTCTGAGAAACAGCAGAAGCAATTGAATGCCCTGCAAGAAGAGCCTTCTCCCTTGAACTGGAAGGACGTTGCTAAAGTGACCCTGGCGCAAGTTATCCTCTTCAACCGACGCAGAGCAGAAGGATACATCAGAAACACACGAAGATGTTAACCTAGCACTTACAGCACTGGAGCAGAAGCTTTGCAAACATTTTGTTCGGATTGCCATAGTAGGAAAGAGAGGGAGGAAAGTTCCTGTTCTCCTTACCCCGGTCATGAGAGAATCGCTCGATACTCTGAAAAGCGAGAAGAATGTGGAGTACTGAGTGAAAACGGATACTTGTTTGCATTGCCGCTCTCTGTCCATTACTTGAGGGGTTCCGATTGCATTAGGCAGTTTGTGAATGAATGTGATGATATCAAACATCCCAAAGCGCTAACCTCAACAAAACTTAGGAAACACATTGCTACTCTGTCGACTGTTCTGAATCTCAAGACTACAGAACAGGGACGGCTAGGAGAATACAAGGGGAAGAATCTGGATGAAATTCAGCTTGATGTGACTGGTATTGATATAGAAGTCTTTTTTATTATTAAGGAAAGTTAAAAAGCACAGCATTGTCCATTTATAAATCGTTCTCTTTTAGAATAGTAGATAGTATTTGAGAAGTAATAGAATAGAATTGAATAGAACAGAGTAGAAGTATTTGACCTCAACATACTGAAGAAGAGGGCAGGTTTTATTGTTATAATGTGACTAACTAGACAATTTTAGTCTATTCAGCTATTTATGTAGTCATTTTGTATAATCTTGACAGATTGCAGTTTCACAACTCATTGAATCATTGAACAGAATCCCTATTAACCAGAAAATGTGTATAATTGTGTGTGCTGCATCAATGCAAAGTCCAGTTCACTGTTATTGTAATTGTTGTATAATGTTAAGTAAGTGGATTAAGTGAAAGTGCATTCACCTAACTTCATAAAATTGGTATTAAACCACATGGATTACTACTACTTTATAAATGTTCTGAAGCTTGAAAGTTTAGGGTGAGGTTGAAGTTTAGGATGAACAATGGAGGGACAGAAATATCTCGTTTCATTCAAAATATTTTCATCTGTGTTCCAAAGATGAACAAATTTCTTATGGGTTTGGAATAACAAAGGAGAGTAAATGACAACTAACCCTTTAAGAGGATAATACAATGAAAAACTAAATGTCAACTTTGTTGAAAACACTTAGAACACATGTCCCGATGTGAATGCTAGTGGGAAGGCATCCAATACGTTGAGATACCTGTATTTCCCCGTACTTTCCTTCTTATGGCAGAAATACGATTTTTGATGAAGTATTTGACCGCCTTCCAGTCTCGATTTCCTAAAGCTTGAGCTTCTGCATCAACGCAGCGCTGACAGTCCTTTTTCCCTGGAACTTGGCTCCTCACAATGAATTTCCTTAGGTGCCTTTCTACTGCCGCACATTCATCTGTTGTCCAGCTTCTTTTGGCAGCAGTTTCTTTACCCAAGTATACAAAAAAATAACATGTTATTAAGTTTAGGTTAATGTCTTAAGTTTAGGATTTTTAAACCTTAATCTGAACTGAAAGACTATTGGATTGATCACACAGGCCATTCATTGCCATATTGACTTGGTTCAGAGACTAAAAATACACTTTTAGTTTGTTTCTGAATAAAACTTTTGACTAATAATAATAATAATAATAATAATAAAGCAGTGCAATCCAGTAAAATGTGTGGTAGCACTTTATTTTGATGGTCCCCTTTAGACATTCTGTTAACTGAGTAACAATGCACCTACATGTCAACTAACTCTCATTACAGCATTAGTAGACCGTCTACTTAAAGTACTTTATACAATTTTGGCAAATGTACTTTGTTTTATGGACATTTTTATTTTAAAAACAAGACAAGGATTATTAGCAATGACTTTTACAGTCCGCATCTCATATTTTACGTATTGTCCTGTTAAACATGGCAGTCTCACATCGATGGGAATATGCATATGGAAATTATATGCAGATGAATGTATTAAAACTTTTGTGCGAACGCAAAATCTTCCCTTTGTGCATCCCACACTTTTAGAATGAAATCTAAGCAAAGTGTTATACATTTACATAGTACAATTTTCCTTTTGATCATATAATGAAAATGTTTAACCCAAAAATTCTGTCATCATTTACTCACCCACATGTTGTTCCAAACCTGTATGAGTTTCTTTCTTCTGAACACAGAAGACATTTTAAAGAATGTGGGTAACCAGAGAGTTGACGGCACCACTGACGTTCAAATTAGGAAAAAAATACTATAGAAGTCAGTGGTGCCATCAATTGTCTGGTTACCCCCATTCTTTAAAATGTCTTCTGTGTTCAGCAGAAGAAAAACTCATACAGGTTTGGAACAACATGAAGGTGAGTAAATGACAATAAAAATTTTGGGGTAAAGTATCCCTTTAAACCTTACGCTCAATAATTCTGTTTGAGGTTGTAAACCAAATATAATCAGAATATTAGACTGTGTAAACATACCTATTGTGACAGCTATCAATGTACAGTGATCAAGAGTAAAGATTTGATCAAATAATATAATTCAGAATAAAGCTTGTGTCTTCAAGACGAACGGGACAATCAATCTACTTAACATTTCTAAGCTCACCTCTCTTTTTTGCCGACTTTCTCTGGTATTGGGAATGCAGCGTGGAAGTAGGTTCTTGTGTGGATGTCACACTGTCCTCAACTTCAGTCTCCTGTGCTTCTGGAATAAAGTCATCTGAGTGCAAAGAAAAAAAAAAGTTTATTAAAGAAAGATAAATCAAAATGTAAGCAACACTGACTGGATTAGGATCTATCATGCATAACATTTGTGTCATGGTGACCAAGAGCAATGATCAACAGTACAAGTTTATAAATATTCAGTATACGGCACGAGTCTTGCAGATGATATGTATTGTGAAAAGCGCTATACAAATAAACAAATCGAATTGAACAAATTTCACATGGTTCCATAATTCTACAATACAGTGGTAGAGAGAGCCGGGTTTAATCATACTTGCACTCACACTGGGAGCACAATTTAAATGTATGCCCTTGGCAGATACTTTCTCCCCAAAGCAACTTACAGAACACATTACAGTGGCAATAGCCCTGAAGCAATGGGATGAGAACGTTGAGGAGATCGTCTACCTTTGGATCGTCTACTATACCTGTGGTGTAGCTTACTGTACCACACAATTAACTGGAAACAATGTCAAACATTCCCCACATGCAACAGGCAGCATGTCTAAAACATGTCAACTATAAATTAACTAAAAGGTTATATTAATGCAACAACCAAATATGTGGAATCCCATAAATATTGTGCAATAACATCTACATTTAATTGTCTAATTTAATTGAGAGATCTTTCATAACCAAATTTTTCTTGTGAACACCCATCCATGTCAACAGTCTCTAAAACGGCAAGTAATAGAATATGAATGAGTTGTAAAACTGAAACTGCAATCTGTCAAGAGTATACAAAATGACTATAACAATAAAACCTGCCCTCTTCTTCAGTATGTTGAGGTCAAAAATTTCTACTCTGTTCTATTCAATTATATTCTATTACTTATCAAATACTATCTACTGTTCTAAAAGAGAACGATTTATAGATGGACAATGCTGTGCTTTTTAACTTTCCTTAGAGAAAAAAAAAAAAGACTTAATACTAGTCACATCGCGATCATCGTTTTCATGATTGATCGTCGCTGTCATTTGCGAGTACTCAGAGTCCATCCCTACCACGCACACCTACCTATTACGCAATCGCCACGGACCAACGGTAGTACGATGGTGTTTACCAGCCCGAGCAAACTTTTCTGGAAAGTTCGCTTTGAAATCCCAAAACAAACTTTGTTATGGCCTGATTTTGTTGAATGACGTCACAGTTCGTTATTCGATTTCGCTTGAAGTATATCGGGCCTTAAGGAGAAATGACTGATAAGACAATGATGAAGTAGCTGGTACGCAACAGATCCTAAGCATCATTGACATATCTTATCTTGCCGATGCTCCATATAGACAGTAAGAGCATACACTCATCTTTTCTAGAGGTAACAGCAAGTGTCACAGCAACAAATACGATGTTGCAATGCATTCCATCCAAAATACTCATTCTGAACATGCAGCAGCTTGATCAGTGTTGAATTACACCTGCAATTACACTAGTTTAAATATTGACAGGTGTTGTCCCAATGATGTAAAATCACTAAGAGTGAGATCCATACGTCAGGGCCCCATAAGGCCTAGACTGGAAATGTGTGTGTATGTGGGGGCCCCATAAGGCCTAGACTGGAATGGTGTGTGTGAGCTTAACTGTGAATTCATTCGTTTGAGGGGAGGGCCCCATAAGGCCTAGACTGGAAATGTGTGTGTATGTGGGGGCCCCATAAGGCCTAGACTGGAATGGTATGTGTGTGAGCTTAACTGTGAATTCATTCGTTTGAGGGCAGGGCCCCATAAGGCCTATACTAGAAATGCGTGTGAGGGCCCCATAAGGCCTAGGCTAGAAATGTGTGTGTGTGAGCGCTTGACATGTAGAGCATGAGGGCAAGACTAGAATAGATTGTGATGACAGAGTCGACATTACTACTTTACCTGCGTGACGACAGCATCTTTGTTGGAGGCATCATGGGAAGAGTGATCTGTTAGGGATGTTTTGGTCTCTAGAACAGAAGTCTGCTGCTTTGGCTCCTGGAAATTAGACAAAAAAAAACAACAGAAACCAAAGTTAACAAAAGTTAGCTCATGTGAAAACAGTTTCTCATCTAGCACAGCTGAAATATAAGAGCATACATTTGTCTTTTCTAGAGGTAACAGCAAGTGTCACAGCAACAAATAAGATGTTGCAATGCATTCCATCCAAAATACTCATTCTGAACATGCAGCAGCTTGATCAGTGTTGAATTACACCTGCAATTACACTAGTTTAAATATTGACAGGTGTTGTCCCAATGATGTAAAATCACTAAGAGTGAGATCCATACGTCAGGGCCCCATAAGGCCTAGACTGGAAATGTGTGTGTATGTGGGGGCCCCATAAGGCCTAGACTGGAATTGTGTGTGTGTGAGCTTAACTGTGAATTCATTCATTTGAGGGAAGGGCCCCATAAGGCCTAGACTGGAAACGTGTGTGTGTGTGAGCGCTTGACATGCAGCATGAGGGCAAGACTAGAATAGATTGGGATGACAGTCGACATTACTCCTTTACCTGCGTGACGACAGCATCTTTGTTGGAGGCATCATGGGAAGAGTGATCTGTTAGGGATGTTTTGGTCTCTATAACAGAAGTCTGTTGCTTTGGCTCCTGGAAATCAGACAAAAAACAACAGAAACCAAAGGTAACAAAAGTTAGCTCATGTGAAAACAGTTTCTCATCTAGCACAGCTGAAATATAAGAGCATACATTTGTCTTTTCTAGAGGTAACAGCAAGTGTCACAGCAACAAATAAGATGTTGCAATGCATTACATCCAAAATACTCATTCTGAACATGCAGCAGCTTGATCAGTGTTGAATTACACCTGCAATTACACTACTTTAAATATTGACAGGTGTTGTCCCAATGATGTAAAATCACTAAGAGTGAGATCCATACGTCAGGGCCCCATATGGCCTAGACTGGAAATGTGTGTGTGTGTGAGCTTAACTGAATTCATTCATTTGAGGGGAGGGCCCCATAAGGCCTAGACTAGAAATGTGTGTGTGTGTGTGAGGGCCCCATAAGGCCTAGACTGGAATGGTGTGTGTGTGTGAGCTTAACTGTGAATTCATTCATTTGAGGGGAGGGCCCCATAAGGCCTAGACTAGAAATGTGTGTGTGTGAGCGCTTGACATGCAGCATGAGGGCAAGACTAGAATAGATTGTGATGACAGAGTCGACATTATTCCTTTACCTGCGTGACGACAGCATCTTTGTTGGAGGCATCATGGGAAGAGTGATCTGTTAGGGATGTTTTGGTCTCTATAACAGAAGTCTGTTGCTTTGGCTCCTGGAAATCAGACAAAAAACAACAGAAACCAAAGTTAACAAAAGTTAGCTCATGTGAAAACAGTTTCTCATCTAGCACAGCTGAAATATAAGAGCATACATTTGTCTTTTCTAGAGGTAACAGCAAGTGTCACAGCAACAAATAAGATGTTGCAATGCATTACATCCAAAATACTCATTCTGAACATGCAGCAGCTTGATCAGTGTTGAATTACACCTGCAATTACACTACTTTAAATATTGACAGGTGTTGTCCCAATGATGTAAAATCACTAAGAGTGAGATCCATACGTCAGGGCCCCATAAGGCCTAGACTGGAAATGTGTGTGTGTGTGAGCTTAACTGAATTCATTCATTTGAGGGGAGGGCCCCATAAGGCCTAGACTAGAAATGTGTGTGTGTGTGAGGGCCCCATAAGGCCTAGACTGGAATGGTGTGTGTGTGTGAGCTTAACTGTGAATTCATTCATTTGAGGGGAGGGCCCCATAAGGCCTAGACTAGAAATGTGTGTGTGTGTGAGGGCCCCATAAGGCCTAGACTGGAATGGTGTGTGTGTGTGAGCTTAACTGTGAATTCATTCATTTGAGGGGAGGGCCCCATAAGGCCTAGACTAGAAATGTGTGTGTGTGAGCGCTTGACATGCAGCATGAGGGCAAGACTAGAATAGATTGTGATGACAGAGTCGACATTATTCCTTTACCTGCGTGACAAAAGCATATTTGATGGAGGCATCATGGGAAGAGTGATCTGTTAGGGATGTTTTGGTCTCTAGAACAGAAGTCTTCTGCTTTGGCTCCTGGAAATCAGACAAAAAGTTCTAAGAAACAGATCATGCATATATGAGATCACATAGCTATGCATAGATAATCATTTTTTACATACATTTAAGATGAATGTGTGTATTTAATGGGTAAAGCGCAGAAGAACTGAAGCGGATGCTTGAGCGCTGACTAGCGTTCAAATGAATTAATGTAATGCAGAACTACTGTTAGATACGCAGGTTCTTTAGGGACACCTAATCTGTAGCCCCGCCTTAGGCTAGGTTTGTTTATACTTTCGCGAGCCTCCGCTGACCGCGCGCGCGCGCCTCCCCAAATGGACGAGGCATTTATACTTTGCGTTCGCCGGTGTACTATTCTTTGAAATGACAGGGTGCGACTCGGTGTAACTGTCCATCAGGAATCAGCGGTGAGAAATAAGGTACACTAGTGAATGTTTATTTTAGTAGCCTACAACAACACCTTTAGTACACCAAAACCACACTACAAAAGAATCGTGTAAAGCAGGAAACCAGATTATTCCGTGACATTAGAAGAAAATGGATATGAGAACGTAACCTACAACTAAATTAACGTTATCTTACATAATTTCTAAACATTTGTATTTAGTTTTGTGAACCTTTTTATAAAACATGGCTATTTATTTTTATTTAAAGGGCTTATGTCTGCTATTTTGTTAATGTACATTAAGCAACTCATTTAGATGCAAGAACTGGCTGCCGGTGCTGTGAGATGTACATGCTTGGCCAGATTCGGCTCGAAGTTGTGCGTCTTCGGATGCGGAGCCGTGCACACTAAAAAACCGTGCACTGCACACCGCCACGCAAAATTAGGGCTGTCGCGGTGAAGGATTTTCCCTTGCGGTAATTTTCAGTGGGCCAATAGCGCGATATGCGGTTTTACCGCATTTATTAATTTATTTAGATGTATTTGTTGCTATATAAATAAGTGTCACGATGTGGTCAGTATGCACAAAAGCGAGAACATTTTAAGTAAACAACAAACCGAAACTAAAAAGCGTCTCTGCGCATTGAAAGCCTGTCACTCAGCGCGCAGTTGTTACGGCAACGGACTGTCGTTGAGTGAGTCATTAAACCATTCATTCAACAACACGTTCAAAAACGCTGATTGATTCATTAAAAGATAGTAATGAAACAAGGTTAATTATTTTTAACTTTGAGCTCCACTTTTCAAGGCTCAGCTGACCAGCAATGCGTCGCATGGGAAATGCTGAAGCTTCATAGAGATAAATGGCATTGATTCAATGCGTGACTCACTGAGTTTTGTTTCCCGCGACCGCGAGTTCCTCGCGCTGTGGATGCTGACCGGGCGATGTCGCTGATGCCATTCATGGTAAATACCCTTTATTTTAAACGTTCAAAGGATGACAGGACAAATATTTAACTTTCCTTGGACACGGCAACCTTTTCACGAATATGACTTGACCTCAAAGACAGACGCAGGTAATCGCACGCGCTCAGTCGATCTCTCTCATTCACTGTCCGTTTAGGCTTAAGTGCAACTCCACGAAGCCTCTGTACAAATCACCACGATAAAACCATGATCACCATGTCTTATTATCATTATTAACTTATTTAACATTCAATACACATGCACAAAGTTCAAATCAAGAAGGGTGTAGCCTTATGAAAAAAGAAAACGCAAATATCGCGGTTGCTGTGGTTACTTGAATTCCTCTGCGGTTGGCTTGTCAGTAGAGCGGTAATACAATATTGCAGTTATCGTGATAGCCCTACGCGAAATGTGGCCTTGCACACTAGGGCTGCAACAACTAATCGATAATAATCGATTATGAAAATCGTTGTCAACGAATGTCATTGTCGATTAGTTGGTCTGCTCACGTCACGGGGAGCGTTACTGATGACGTCCCTTTCATGACAACGCAGTCACGCGAAATGGCAGAGAGTAATCGGAGAGAAACATCAGCACGGCAAGCAAAAACTGTATATTCTCATTATATGATGATGTGAAAATGGTATAGTCTAGTTTAATTCAATACTACCAGGGTGTCTACAGATATGAACAAGTTAAATTTAAGACTTAAGACCTTTTTAATGCCACTTTGAATGAAATTTAAGACCAAACCTGTGATGGAAATACACATTATATTACATGCGTATATATTAAGGGTGTAACGGTTCACGAAATTCACGGTTCAGTTCGATACGATACACTTGTGTCATGGTTCGGTTCGGTACGTTTTTGATACAGCATAAAGAAATAAATGCCAGAGAAATTTCCTTGATTTAAATTTTCTATTCTTTTTTATATTAAAACTAACATAATAAAGTATGATTATTTTTTTTTTACTTTGAGCAATTCTAGAGCTATAATTGACTCTTCTTAGGAGCATATAAAACAAAACAGCTCCTTGGAAAAAATGAAATGTCATATTGTAGTATAAACAAAGGTTTAGTTCAGATTAACATTTGAGGGCAGCAATTGTATGCATAATGTCAAAATAAAACAGACGCGTTACTTGAAGGCATTATAGCCTAGCCTACTATTCCTGCCAAACGTCCATGGTTGCAGTTAGTGTTACTACAGTAAATCCATGGTGAATGTTGCTGATCTGTGGACACTGATAGTTCATTCATGGCACAGTGTTTCTTCCAGGTTTCAATGTCAGCGCTGTTTGATCCGTTAATAACGGAGAAATATGAATGCTACTCACTAGATCTCGCAGCGATGTTATTACTTCTGTCAGTTCTGTGGCGAATTCAAATGCTTTCTTTACTGCATCTCTTATTAGCGCTGTGTAGTAGTGTCGCATGATCACGATCGGCTCGCGCTGCACTGGTCCTTCAACCACACAATAACGAGCAGTTTCGTTCCGCTTGCATTTTACGTTTGCCATTTGATGTTGGGCAATATTGTGGTCGCGCCGGCGTCTCTTACATTATGAGCGCGCTTGCCACGCGCAACGCGCCAACATTTGAAATAACGAAACAGCGTTACCAGAAAAAGCCTACATTATCCTTATTATGTTTATGTAATAAAATCTGAATCATTCTCGCGATTCGATGCTTCACTGGTTATTTGACTGGAGAAATTTTAGCGGTAACGTGACCAGAAATATTTAAGACCTATCGAATCTGAATTTAAGACATTTTAATACTTTTTAAGGCCTTTTATTAGGAAAACTTTATTTAAGACTTTTTAAGACTTTTTAAGGACCCGCGGCCACCCTGACTACAGTGTAAACAGCTTTGTTTACTAACTTCGGGACAGTCACACTAGATCTATTTTGTATCGAGCATCAGGTTGCGCAATCAGTTCGCTCGCAACATAAGTGATGGATTAAAATAGCGCTACCGCATAAATAGGTTAAATTAAATGGTATTTACAAAGTGAAGCACTAAATATAAAGGCAGTTAATAACAGCAGCAGTAAAATATTGTTTTTTAGTCACTGTAGTCAGTGGTTTTCAGCGAATGCTTGTGCAGTAATACATCATTTTTCCTGTACTTTTAATCAAGCCTGTTGTCAGCTGCGTACCTCCATTCCGCTCTCTTTTTATAGCATTTGTCTACTACTATGTAAGGGATAATCCCGCTTATTACATGGCTACCCACCAAATAAATCAATAATTTTACACAAAATATTGATTTAAAAAGGAGTTTGATTTAAAAATGATTGTATTGCTTCCGCTAAAGAAAATACTCCGTTCCGTCTCTACGGTTAGAATCCTGCGTCCATAGCAACGCTCTGTTTTTCTGGTGTGTTATACTTCGCAGCGGTCTGTTATCAAGAAATAACAGATCGCATTCTACATTGGAATTCAAAATCTGCTGCTTAATATCTTATTACAAACATGTTTGTGTCCTAATTTCATAATGTGAAGTTTATATGAGCAGCGCAACTCAATATTTTGTTTTGTTTATTTATATTTTGGATATTTAAAGAAGTTTTACTGTTTAAAAACTGGACAAACTTTTGTGTTTGGGGTTTAAAATGTAAAAATTAAAGATTATATTAGTAAAACTCAATGTGTGGCTTTTGCACTTTTTAAAGTACACTTTTACACATAAATACCCTGATTTAGGGTTTTATTTAGTTATAAACAAAAATCAAATTGAATTTAAAAAACCTATCCGATTAATCGATTAATCGAAAAAATAATCGTCCGATTAATCGATTATCAAAATAATCGTTAGTTGCAGCCCTATTGCACACCCAACGCGCACGACCGCCAACACCGCAATGACGACATTTTTGCCGCGCGCCCTCGCATAAATAAGAGATGCTTTATTTTCAGTTTTATAGCTGATTGTCTTGTTTACATCTTACTTTACACACTTCAGGGCAGGCTGTTGCAGCTAGCTCAGGGGAGAGACCGTATGACACTATGGTACAGCCTCAGACATGCACAATAAAAAATTTCTGCATTTTTGTTTTGCTTTTCCCTCCATTGTACCGAACTCCTACCGAACCGTAATGTCTGAACCGAATCGTGACTTCTGTGTACTGTTCCACCCCTAATGATTCAGGTTATTAACACACAATGTGGACACTTTTACAAAACCAATGCTAATTTATCATTTTCCAACTACAAAGACATGGATTATCATGTAAGCGTATGCAAACGATCAGTACTAAGAAATTAATGTGTAATATGCTGTCCCATACCTTTGTTACTATCGATAAATCATTCCGTAAACCCAGGTTTGTCCCTAAAAGACAGAATGTGTGTCCTGGCATCATCAACAGGCCTTATCCTCGTCTTCCTTTTCAACATTATGGTGCTGAAAATAATTACATACACAATAAAAATCAATTACATTATCATGGGGAAACAAAAAAAATAATTAAATCAAACAATTTCAAGTAATGTAACGTTAATATTCAGTGGTTTAAGATCTAAATGTAGCTTGCACAGGCCAGACAACAGATATAAAACAGAAACGATAATTAGATTATTCAGGCATATTGTAAATATTGTAAGATAGATCAATAAACAGTTAGCAGCTAAGTTAGTCTGTCAGCTGCACACGATCTGCAATCATGTCTGCTCAATTAAAATATAAGCGTCAAACCAATACATTAGTGGATTTTTGCAAAACTATAAAGCAAACGGAGTCAAATTATCATGTAATGCAATAAAATGCTTCTTACGCAGCCGCCATTATCAGCTATCGATCTATAAATAGCATCACCAGCTCATAACATTATCATCTATCGATCTGAATAAAATGCTACATCATTAACTATCATTTAACGTTAGTTGCGCTACGAAATTGAGTAAGAATTGAAACGAATATCATGTACAAAGTCAAATAACTTCACTTACCTCTTTCTCACATGAAGAGAGTGTGTTCAGAGTCGAAGCGCGTGGAACTTCCGGTTTAAAATGCCGTCCTTGACCGTGTCCGTGGGCTTTTAGCAGCTAATGTTAGCCATCTGATTAAAACCTTAACGTTACTTCATTAAGCATTATTCTGTTCACACGACTAGAAATACACATGAAACTATATCAAATGTTTAGTT
>NC_140215.1:572500-622500 GCF_951802725.1 Rutilus rutilus
TCCAAAACCATGATGTTCTTCCTCAGTGTCTCTGTCTCGTTCTCCAGCACTAACACCTGAACATCCTCCACTCAGGATATATTTACTGCAGAAGCAGCACAATAACTGAAGATATTAAGACTTGTTTAATGAAAAATGTGTCAAAATAATACATTTGTTTGATAATAAATCCAAATAAAAAGAGCAATACTTTGACAGATTTTGCTTTTATTGTGTTTTAAACACTTATGACTGCAGATGACAGTGTCAATCACAAACTTCACAATAACAGCCTCTATTATAAAATATATATATATATATATCTGTTTTATAAAAAGCACCATGATCAACATTATATTGCTCTTGGCTGTACAAATACACAGAGTATAAAATATGACACAGTCACTCATTATTATAATGCATAAAGTGTTGCTGGTGATTTTGTGCGTCACGTGATCAAACGGGTGAAAGCTGATGATGTCACTCAGAAATATGATGAAGTTTCTCTAAATTATGCATATTTACAGAGAAACACTGAGCGACAGCTGCAATAATCATTCTGTGTGACTGTTATACACAGTGCTGACGTACTAGTGGCGTATTCAATAAATAACATTAATAAATAAATACATCTGATATCGTAACTCGTTTCTCTTGCAGGAAATGAGAAATATGACATTCTATATGTTTATGATTAACCCCTCGTTATCTCACGAAGTGATGATGTCACACTATGACGAAACTCAAATATCATCAGATCTCTCCGATTATGATGAAAAAGCTGAAAATATTAGCCATTATTGACATTTAAAGCAAATCGTCTGTACAATAAACGAGAGATTCGAGCCACTACTGATGGAAATCCAGATAAACCGAAATTCAAATCAATTCATGTACGTAAGAGTAGACGTTAATAATACATTTAATTTCAGTATTAATTACCAATAAACACGTTCATTCACCCGACATATGGATTATTCCCAGAAACACATTAATAATCAATGTTTCAAATGACACCTATAGGAATTTGTTAATGTTTCTAAGAGTCTCTTCTGCTCATCAAAGCTGCGTTTATATGATCAAAAATACAGTAAAAACAGTGAAATATTATTATAATGTAAATCAGCTGTTTTCTATGTGAATATATAGTAAAGTGTAATTTATTCCTGTAAATTTTCAGCATCATTACTCCAGTCTTCAGTGTCACATGATCCTTCAGAAATCACTCTAATATGAGGATTTGATGATCAATAAACATTATGAAAATGATTATTATCAGTGTTGAAAACAGTTCATATTTCTGTGGAAACTGTGATACATTTTATATTTCAAGATTATTTGATGAATAGTAAGTTCAGCATTTAATTGAAATAGAATCTTTTGTAACATAAATATCTTTACTGTCACTTTTGATCAATTTAAAGCATCTTTGATGAATAAAAGTATTAATTTAGCGAAAAGTAAAACGTTTAAATATGAATCCCCATTTTTAATATCAATACTTGTTTTTCTACCGTGATCTAAACCGTGGGAACGCACTGGGACGCTTCCAGTCGTACCGACTCTAACGATCTCTGTGTTGTGGACGATTTACACTCAAACTTTTACATGAAACGGTTCTTAAAGGGACAGTTCACCCAAAAACGATTATCGTGTCATTAACTCGTTCCAAACCTGTACGACTTTCTTTCCTCTTCTCTCTCTCTCAGTGTTTTATGATTGTCCATGTAATGAAAGTTCCACCGGTGTGTCAGCTTACAGGTTTAGACGTAATTTATCCCGAACTGTCGCTTTAAATAGTGTTTTTACACCATTGTCTCTGGAAGTGTGTCTAAACTGTCTGATGACAAGAGCTGCCATATTTGCCACTTCTCCATTGGCCAGTCTGGATGCTGAGTGATGCGTGACTCCGCCCCCTGACCCGCGTGACACGCCGTGGCCTCCTCTGATTGGTGGAACGCAGTCCGACGGCTCGCTGTGATTGGAGCGCGGGGCGTTTGAGGGACGCTTGTACGGGACGTTTGCGTCTCGAGCGCAGGTTTGGCGTCGCTGTCGTCATCGTAGAAGACATCAGAGGAGACGCGTGTGTACAGGTGTCCGTCAGAACCTGAGGGACGCAAACACAGGTGTGCTGAGATGATCTACAGTACAAGGTGCTGCATATAATCCCGTAAACGGTTCTCTTAGGTCAGGGAAACCTGACAACATGACAACACTAGCACTGTGGCTCTCGCAGCATCTCTTCTCTTCTCTGAAGATGTGGGCGGGGCAACCTGTCACTCACATGAGATCAGCCAATAGCAAACCACAACCATCCAACCAGCCAATCAACTCCCCACAGACACAATCAAGCCCCGCCCACATTAGTTCTTGTTCCAGGTGCGTTTCACTCTGATATACGACTCAGTAGAGGAGAGAAGACCAGCGAAACTTCCCTCTCATGACGTATTACGTACATCTGTTGAATCTCAATGCTAATGTTGCTTTGACTGACGTGTGTTTTGTCTTGTACCTGTGAGGAGTTTGTCATGAAGTCCCGACAGAAGAGTGTGTCGCGTTCGCCAGATACTGGCCTTCTCCTGCACCGTTTCCCCTGAGGACAAGAGGACGTTCATTACTGACACGAACAAAATGAGAAAGAAAAATAAAGTGTGATTTTTTAAAGCAAAAATAAGTTGCTTAATTTAACCAAATTTATAAGGCATGCATGGAGTAGAACACTTGTGAAGTGTTTCGGTCTTGTTTTCCAGCACAAATATCTAAACATTCTTAAATCGAGACACATTTACTGGAGAAGAAGCAGAATGACTGAAGATATTAAGTCTTGTTTAACCACAAAAAGTGAGTTTGTGCTTAAAACAAGAACAAAAATATGCTAATAGTGTTAGAAAAATCTAATTTTCCCTTTGAATCAAGTTTTTGGGGAAAATATTCCAGGATGTTTCTCCATATAGTGTCTTCAATGGGGTCCAACGGGTCGAAGGTCCAGATGTGAGTTTCAGTGCAGCTTCAAAGTCTCGACACGATCCAGCCGAGGAATAAGAGTCTCATCTAGACAAACCAGCGGACATTTTAGAACTAAATAAACATTTATATACTTTTAACCACTAATGCTGAGCAACTTCAAAATCGTCCGTTATCGATGTTTTACCTTTTTTGTAAATGGCGTTTGACTCAATCTTTGCACGTTCTCTTTGTAAACACTAGTTCTGTTCTTCCGCCTACGTCACGCTTGACCTTTCAACCTGATCACGTAATGTGTGTCGCATCACAGCGAGTGCAAGACCAGCATTAGTGGTTAAAAGTATATAAATGTGTATTTAGTTCTAAAATGTCCGCTGGTTTGTCTAGATCAGACTCTTATTCCTCGGCTGGATCGTGTCGAGACTTTGAAGCTGCACTGAAACTCACATCTGGACCTTCGACCCGTTGGACCCCATTGAAGACACTATATGGAGAAAATCCTGGAACGTTTTCCTCAAAAACCTTAATTTCTTTTTCACTGAAGAAAGAAAGAAAGACATGAACATCATTGATAGCGTGAGGGAGAGTAAATTATCAGGAAATTTTAACTCTGATGCCTTTCCTCAAAACTGCTATTTTTGACCCCAGGAACATTCAACTATAAAATGATGCACTCTTTGTTATCAGGCTTTGTGCGGTGGATAAACTCACCAGAGTCGGGTTGTGAGGACGGGAGGCTGGGATTCACCGTGACGTTCCCAGCGAGAGCGAGACTGGGATGATCTGGTCCCGATGGAGGAAGCCACTGGGAGAGCACCGGAGAGTTGTTCTCGTACGGAGAGATCTCGCCGCTGGAGCGCTCGGACTCGCTGCAGGAGTTAGTGGATGCAGAGCCAAAGTATGAGCGTATGAATACATCATTTGAGCTAACATGAACTAACCATACAGAAGTCAACATTTGAAGTGGATCAAAACCTTTCATCAAAGTCATACATGAATGTTGAACGTTACCCGTTCTTGTCTTCGGACAAACTTTGATGAACTTTCTTGATCCACTTCAAATGTTGACGACTGTACTTACAGCATCTGTCTTAGTTAATGTGAGTTAAACAAAATGCATTGGTTGTTCCCGGTGCATTAACGACTGTTAAGCGTTGTGTATTAAGCTGTGTTTATTGTGCATGAGCGTCTGACTCCATATGTGATGCTTTTATATCTGTACATTAAACGGCAACGTCACGATCACTCATTTCATGCTGACGATTAACTGTCAATCAAATAACTGCGATTAGTGATTTCTGTTTTGTTCATGTCAGAGTGTCAGCCTAATGCATTATTTTTTACTTGAAATTGTATATATTACATTTTTTTTTAATAAAATAGGTCCATTTGATTTACATTTAATGCTCTATATAATATAATATAATATAATGTAATATAATACCGATAACCGATAATTCTTTATATTTGAAAGCCGATAACCGATATAGTAGCCAATAAATCTAAATCCAAATTTTTTATATAATTTTTGAGAGACTGATTACAAAACCGAAAGTCTCACCATTAAAAGCCACGTCCCAAACACACAATTATTATGTTCTATAATTAATTATATGTTACATTTATGTAGCCGATATGACAGACTTGTCAATTTAAAGCCATCATGATGAACAGTCGCATCTGAAGCGTCTCAGCTGAAGGAAATAATGCATTATTTATCGGCTTTAATATATCGGGCAAATTTTCTCATTGGACTGATAACAATAACATAAAAAAAATATTTAAAAAAATCAATATATATTGGCTGATACAGATTCGGTGGCCGATATATCGTGCATCCCTAGTAATAATATAATATATAACATAAATTTAATTTCCCTCATCTAGATGCAAATTAAATTTAAACTGCACAACTATTGAGGTTCTCTTAAATGACTGTGATTAGACTGAATAACCACGATCAGATGATCAGTCAATAATGGCAATAGTGTTGATTCTCGTCAGGGAGAACATGATGTTTATGACCCAAATCCACTTACTCACACTGTGGTGTTTTCCTCCTCATCAGATAATCCACCACATCACTGTCCGTGTCCAACAAACTCGCCAGAACCTCGTTCTGCAGCTCCGCAGAGATCTAGAGGATTCACACAACTGATCAGCCACTGCAATCACATCAAAACATCAGCGGGTCCAGAAACACCAGAAACAAAGCAGCTTTCAGCACGGGTGGCTATCGAACGGGTTACATGGACTCGGGTTTAACATTCTTCTGCATTTATAACATATTAAGAGACACAGTCTGATGCACAGCCGGCTAAAGATCTCAATAATCTCACCTGAAGTGACTTATAAGGGCTCAAATCATCAGGAATCGAACGTTCATTCATCATCTGAGATAAAAGAGCTTGATGTACAAAGACTTTCAGAACTCAAAACTTTTTCCAGAGTGGAAAAAAAGAGCATTTATGAAAAGAAGCTGTAAAAACGCCTCGTTCTGATCAGTGCTATTGTTAACTTTAAGTAAAACACAAAAAAAAAATGGTTTTTGCTATTTGACAAAAAACAATATAAATATAATAAATAAAAAAATTAAAATATAAATATAAGATGAACTTAAAAACTTTAGCCTTTAAAATGTAATTAAATTAAAATTATATATATATTAAAGCTAAATATTTAAAATTATTTACATGAGTACAATTACTAAAACTTCAAAAAAATAAATAAATAAATAAACCTAAAATAAATGAGAGCTAAATAAAAATAACTAATAAAAGCACAAAAGCTGAAATAAAAAAATAAATTAAAATATAAATTAAAGCTAAAAAAAAAATATATATATATATATATATATATATATATATATATATATATATATATATATATATATATATATATACGGTATATATATATATATATTACAAAGGCACATAACAATATTACTAAAACAAAATAAAATAAAAACATTAAAATCAAATCAAATTAAAATGTATTAAATATAAAAAACTAATAAACAAACTAAAATAAAAGAATTGAAATAAATTAAACATAATTATATATATTTTTTAAAACAAAAATTACAAACGCACATAAAGTGAGCAAAACTTTAACATATAAAAACAAATGCTATTTGAACATTTTAATAAATACTATAAGAGTTAAATACATAATCCTCGACAGTAATAATACCAACACCCTTCACTACTGGAGAAAGATGCTTTAGCACAGATAACGGTGTAGTTACGACATCTACCAGCAGGGGCTAACTAGACCAGACTAACCAGGCTAACCTTTGAACTTTACTTACTTCACTGTGAAGATAATATAGAAATCTTAAAAACAGAACAGCAAAAAATGAGGGGCAGAGGAACATATATATATATATATATATCTTTTACACTTCGGTGGCCTTTGCAGGGACTGTGTTGAAACAGAGCGTTTCAGTGACATAAACTACAACTCGAGCACTTTCATAAAACTGCCACAACCAATAGGGATAACAGTCAAGATTTATTTTCTTTGTCTGAGCATCATCATAATAGATCTGTTCTCCTACCATGAAGAGTGTGTGGTGTGTGTCGATCATGTTGTTCTCCTACCATGAAGAGTGTGTGGTGTGTGTCGATCATGCGCTGCACGACGCTGATGATGGCGGCGCTGTCCTCCACTCGGGCCGAGCTCTGGACACTGAACTCCTTCTCTGAGATCTTCTGCTGGTGAAGGAGGTTCGGCCCGAAGATCGTGGCCAGATTCAGGGACGTCATCTTGTTCCCAACGACCTGAAGAAGAAGAAGAAACACTGAGCCGAAACACTTCATGCTGGACGTGTGACAACCTGCACTGAGCTCAATGAACTTGTGTTTGTGTGTGTTTGTGTTTGTGTGTGTGTGTGTGTGGGTGTGTGTGTGTGTGTGTCTCTTACTTTGCTCTTATTTGAATCAGAAATCTACCTTTTTATGCAACTAACTTAAAAAAGAAAAGAAAAAAGAGTTGCTGATTAATTTGTAAGACTAGTCTAACCAGTTTGTGCATCAGCATTGGCACATCATTGGGTATTTGTATTGGAAGAGACATTGTGATCCTTTCGAGCACAAATGACTGATGTATGACATCACTGGTTTATGTCATCTGATTTCTGTTGCAATAACAAGCTGTCCATCCATCCATCTGTGTGTCATTAACTTTTCCACCCATCCTCTCAAACACACACACACACACACACACACACACACACACACACACACACACACACACACACACACACGCACGCACACACAGATGAGGGCTAAAAAAATATTTTTTCCCCTTTGATAATATTTGACATTATCTCAATATTTATACATTTGCTTAAAAGGGTGATTTTTCAGACAAACGGTTATCCAACCAAAGAGTCACTTATAGGCAAGAAGATTCAATGTACATACTGTATATTTACTAAAACATTTTAATACATGAAAAAAGTTGAATTAGATTGTATAATCGATTCATTAAAATGGACAGTTTGACCCCAAAAGTTTGGAATCATTATGATTTTTTAAAATGTTTTTGTCTCTTCTGCTCACCAAGGCTGAATCTATTTGATAAAAAATACAGTAAAAACAGTGAAATGTTATTCCAATGTAAAACAGCTGTTTTCTATGTGAATAGCACTTAAATAATGCACTTAAATAAAACCACCACCATCAGCGGCATATTTGCCACAGCACAAACTGACACAAACATCTTAACAGCTAACACACATTCTACGCTCCTTATCTCCTCTCTCAGAGGCAGAAGTATCCAAACTCACCCTTTCCAATCACCTACTACCTCTCCGCTTGATCCTACATCCACTCATATCCTTTAGGCCATTTCTTCCTTGTACCCGCACTCATGCACATCATCAACACCTCTCTTCACACTGGGATCTTTCCCACAGCATTTAAGAGGCTCAGGTAACCCACTGCTTAAGAAACCCCATCTAAATCCAGCACATCTGGAAAGTTCACTAGTTCACTCATCACTAGGGTCAGTCATTCAGAAACAAGGTTTATCACATCACTGTTATCATCTAGCTACTGGAGTGCCTCAGGGCTCAGTGCTGGGACCGCTTCTCTTCTCCATCTACATGTCATCACTAGGGTCAGTCATTCAGAAACATGGTTTATCACATCACTGTTACCATCTAGCTACTGGAGTGCCTCAGGGCTCAGTGCTGGGACCGCTTCTCTTCTCCATCTACATGTCATTACTAGGATCTGTCATTCAGAAACATGGTTTATCACATCACTGTTATCATCTAGCTACTGGAGTGCCTCAGGGCTCAGTGCTGGGACCGCTTCTCTTCTCCATCTACATGTCATCACTAGGGTCAGTCATTCAGAAACATGGTTTATCACATCACTGTTACCATCTAGCTACTGGAGTGCCTCAGGGCTCAGTGCTGGGACCACTTCACTTCTCCATCTACATGTCATTACTAGGATCTGTCATTCAGAAACATGGTTTATCACATCACTGTTATCATCTAGCTACTGGAGTGCCTCAGGGCTCAGTGCTGGGACCGCTTCTCTTCTCCATCTACATGTCATCACTAGGGTCAGTCATTCAGAAACATGGTTTATCACATCACTGTTATCATCTAGCTACTGGAGTGCCTCAGGGCTCAGTGCTGGGACCACTTCACTTCTCCATCTACATGTCATTACTAGGATCTGTCATTCAGAAACATGGTTTATCACATCACTGTTATCATCTAGCTACTGGAGTGCCTCAGGGCTCAGTGCTGGGACCGCTTCTCTTCTACGTCTTCATGTCATTACTAGGATCTGTCATTCAGAAACATGGTTTATCACATCACTGTTATCATCTAGCTACTGGAGTGCCTCAGGGCTCAGTGCTGGGACCGCTTCTCTTCTCCATCTACATGTCATCACTAGGGTCAGTCATTCAGAAACATGGTTTATCACATCACTGTTACCATCTAGCTACTGGAGTGCCTCAGGGCTCAGTACTGGGACCGCTTCTCTTCTACGTCTTCATGTCATTACTAGGATCTGTCATTCAGAAACATGGTTTATCACATCACTGTTATCATCTAGCTACTGGAGTGCCTCAGGGCTCAGTGCTGGGACCGCTTCTCTTCTACGTCTTCATGTCATTACTAGGATCTGTCATTCAGAAACATGGTTTATCACATCACTGTTATCATCTAGCTACTGGAGTGCCTCAGGGCTCAGTGCTGGGACCGCTTCTCTTCTCCATCTACATGTCATTACTAGGATCTGTCATTCAGAAACATGGTTTATCACATCACTGTTATCATCTAGCTACTGGAGTGCCTCAGGGCTCAGTGCTGGGACCACTTCTCTTCTCCATCTACATGTCATTACTAGGATCTGTCATTCAGAAACATGGTTTATCACATCACTGTTATCATCTAGCTACTGGAGTGCCTCAGGGCTCAGTGCTGGGACCGCTTCTCTTCTCCATCTACATGTCATTACTAGGATCTGTCATTCAGAAACATGGTTTATCACATCACTGTTATCATCTAGCTACTGGAGTGCCTCAGGGCTCAGTGCTGGGACCGCTTCTCTTCTCCATCTACATGTCATTACTAGGATCTGTCATTCAGAAACATGGTTTATCACATCACTGTTATCATCTAGCTACTGGAGTGCCTCAGGGCTCAGTGCTGGGACCGCTTCGCTTCTACATCTACATGCCATCACTAGGGTCAGTCATTCAGAAACATGGTTTATCACATCACTGTTATCATCTAGCTACTGGAGTGCCTCAGGGCTCAGTGCTGGGACCGCTTCTCTTCTCCATCTACATGTCATTACTAGGATCTGTCATTCAGAAACATGGTTTATCACATCACTGTTATCATCTAGCTACTGGAGTGCCTCAGGGCTCAGTGCTGGGACCGCTTCTCTTCTCCATCTACATGTCATTACTAGGATCTGTCATTCAGAAACATGGTTTATCACATCACTGTTATCATCTAGCTACTGGAGTGCCTCAGGGCTCAGTGCTGGGACCGCTTCTCTTCTCCATCTACATGTCATTACTAGGATCTGTCATTCAGAAACATGGTTTATCACATCACTGTTATCATCTAGCTACTGGAGTGCCTCAGGGCTCAGTGCTGGGACCGCTTCGCTTCTACATCTACATGCCATCACTAGGGTCAGTCATTCAGAAACATGGTTTATCACATCACTGTTATCATCTAGCTACTGGAGTGCCTCAGGGCTCAGTGCTGGGACCACTTCTCTTCTCCATCTACATGTCATTACTAGGATCTGTCATTCAGAAACATGGTTTATCACATCACTGTTATCATCTAGCTACTGGAGTGCCTCAGGGCTCAGTACTGGGACCGCTTCTCTTCTCCATCTACATGTCATTACTAGGATCTGTCATTCAGAAACATGGTTTATCACATCACTGTTATCATCTAGCTACTGGAGTGCCTCAGGGCTCAGTGCTGGGACCACTTCTCTTCTCCATCTTCATGTCATTACTAGGATCTGTCATTCAGAAACATGGTTTATCACATCACTGTTATCATCTAGCTACTGGAGTGCCTCAGGGCTCAGTGCTGGGACCACTTCTCTTCTCCATCTTCATGTCATTACTAGGATCTGTCATTCAGAAACATGGTTTATCACATCACTGTTATCATCTAGCTACTGGAGTGCCTCAGGGCTCAGTGCTGGGACCGCTTCTCTTCTCCATCTACATGCCATCACTAGGGTCAGTCATTCAGAAACATGGTTTATCACATCACTGTTACCATCTAGCTACTGGAGTGCCTCAGGGCTCAGTGCTGGGACCGCTTCTCTTCTCCATCTACATGCCATCACTAGGGTCAGTCATTCAGAAACATGGTTTATCACATCACTGTTATCATCTAGCTACTGGAGTGCCTCAGGGCTCAGTGCTGGGACCGCTTCGCTTCTACATCTATATGCCATCACTAGGATCTGTCATTCAGAAACATGGTTTATCACATCACTGCACTCCATTTGCAGATATCTGTTCTTGTTTTAAGCATAAACACACTTAATTTTTCAGTAAACAAAACTTAATATCTTCAGTCATTTTGCTTCTTCAATAAATGTATCTTGATTTAAGAATGTTTAGATATTTTTGCTGGAAAACAAGACAGAAACAGAGGAAGAACATGATGTTTTGCAGTTATAAGCCCGACCTCTTTCCCGCCAGCGTCCCGGGAATCCTCCGCGTGATTGGCCACGTCAGACAGGAAGTGAAGTAAGCGCTGGAGTGTGTCGCTGTTGCAGGCGGGCAGAAGACAGACCAGAAGCTGAATGGCCGAGAGCTGGTCTGGCTTCTCCAGAGCTGTAGAAACACACATGATAAAGCGGAGCACAGGAGAGGAATGTCTGGGATTATCAGGGGCTTTCGCACCGGAGGAACCTTTTCATAGTTCCAGTTCATTAGTTAATTAGTTCTAGGAACTCATTTTGGAGGAACTAATTTACTCCTACTTCAGAGTCGGTCTAAACCAGCGCTATAGGAACTACAGTGATGTTAGTGTTCGCTGATTAGCCGAACACACGCGAAACATCAGCACATGCCATTTTGAAAAAGCACACAGATTAAAGCCTATATATTTACTCTAGTAACTAACTCTACGAACATGGAAAACAGTGATAGATGGGCCTCTAAACCTTTACGCTGAGGAGAAAATCCAACGCAACTTTGAGGGACCGAGAGAAACATGATTATGTATTTCTGCTCAGCAACACTGGACATCAACCACACAGCATACGCTAATAACTGTTCATTACTGTCTACTTTCTATGTATAACAGTTTTATCTAATAACACTTAGACAGATCGTAAACTAATGAACACGGAGAATGTGAGCACTGTGAGCTCAGTCGTTCTCTGTGCCGTCAAAATAAAAATCACAACAACAAGCGCGGCTTACGTCACTTCAGAGTTCCTACTAGCGGTGCGAATGCAACCAGGAAAACGTTCCTATTGGAACCATTAGTTCTCGGGGAACCACCCTGGTAGCTAGATCCTATTACTGAGTTCCTATAACCACCCGGTGCGAAAGCCCCTATAGAGATGTTCCTCACATGCGCAGGCGATGAATGCGGAGTACAGCTCTCGGGTCAGCAGAGGATCAGGCATGTCTCGGAGGAACTCTTTCAGCAGCGCCGCCACATCATGAACACTGTGCCTCTGGTCTAAAGCCACGTCTGTGCCCTGATCGAACGCCTCACGCAGCTGAATGACACACAACACACACACGGTCAACACTGGCACTAGCCTTCACACACTTTCAATATATCTAAATTACGCTTTAAAAATATATCTAAATTACGACATATGCTCTCAATGACAAATGCGTAACAGTTAGTTCATGCGTTCATGAGCTCAAGGCTAGATTATTGTAATACTCTACTGGGTGGTTGCCCTGCACGCATAATAAACAAACTCCATATATTCAAACGCTCATTCCTAAGTTTGCGTTCTAGAGCCACCAAACACTGTTGTTGTGCAAATGAACGGCCAGAACACATTAAAAGTTTTCTGTTGTCAGTTAAAACGGTGTTGTGTTAGCGTTAGTTTTCATAAAAAAAAAAAATTGAAATACAGTCTCTAAAACATAAAACATCAGCTTCTCACCTGTCGAACTCTTTTCTTGGAGCTTCCGACACGGAAGATCCCGACCGTCTGCAGACCTGAACAGCAAATAACAGCAGCGTTACTCATCGCTCACACTGAACTCTGAAGACCCCATGAAATGGAAACGATAACGTTATTTCCTGTGTTGACAAATCAAAACAGGAAGTTGGGGGCAGGGCATATCGAAGCTTATTACACGGCTCTGTGGAATACTTAATAATAATAATAATACATTTTATTTGAAAGCACTTTTCTGAGTACTCAAAGACACTTTACATAGAATATAATAATAAAAGCAGCAGGAACAACATCAAATAGAAGAAAAAAAAAAAAGACTAAAAACACGCTGGACTAAGCTAAATATTAAAAGCAATTTTAAAAAGGTGAGTTTTTGTCAGTGATTTGAATGTTGGAAGGTCAGTGCAGTCACGGA
This sequence comes from Rutilus rutilus, assembly GCF_951802725.1. Taxonomy (NCBI): domain Eukaryota; kingdom Metazoa; phylum Chordata; class Actinopteri; order Cypriniformes; family Leuciscidae; genus Rutilus; species Rutilus rutilus. The sequence goes on from NC_140215.1 coordinate 585,530, forward strand.
TTTGTTTGGGGAGAGAGTTCCAGAGGGAGGGGGCAGCAACAGAGAAGGCTCTGTCTCCCCAGGTTCGGTGCTTGGTCCTGGGAGGTGGAGTCAGGAGGTTAGCATCAGATGAGCGGAGGCTATGAGATGGGTTGTGGCGGTGGAGCAGGTCTGTGAGGTAGGAAGGGGCCTGGTTATGGAGGGCTTTGTGTGTAAGGAGAAGGATTCTGAATTGAATCTGTTGTGGGACCGTGAGCCAGTGAAGGTTCTTGAGGACAGGGGTGATGTGGTCACGGGTGCGGGTGTGGGTGAGCAGACGAGCAGCAGAGTTCTGGATGTATTGGAGTTTATTTAAGGTTTTGGATGATGTGCCGTACAGGATGCTATTGCAGTAGTCGATTCTGGAGGTGATGAAGGCATGGATGAGGGTTTCTGCAGCGGAGAAAGAGAGTGATGGACGGAGTCGGGCGATGTTTTTGAGGTGAAAAAAGGCAGTTCTGGTGATTAGTTTTATGTGGTGTTCAAAGGAGAGGTTATTGTCAAAGATGACTTCGAGGTTGCGACTGTGAAGGGATGGAGACAGGGTGAAGGTGTCAACAGTGAGGGAGAAACTGTGAATGGTTTAGTGATGGGTTTGGGACCGATGATGATCATGTCTGTTTTTTCGCAGTTGAGTTTAAGGAAATTGGTGTGCATCCAGGATTTAATGTCAGTGAGGCAGTTGGAGATAGTGGAGTGGATGGCAGAGGGGATGGATTTGGTGGAGATGTAGAGATGGACATCATCGGCATAGCAGTGAAAGTTGAGACCATGGTGGCGAATGACATTGCCAAGGGGAAGCAGGTGTAGTATGAAGAGGAGAGGACCAAGCACTGAACCCTGGGGGACGCCTTGGGGCAGCGGAGCAGTGGAGGAGGTGCAGTTGTTGATGTGGATGAACTGTTGTCTGTCGGTGAGATAAGACTGGAGCCAGGAGAGGGCAGTGCCGGTGATACTGAGGGAAGATTCGAGGCGGGAGAGAAGAATGGTGTGGTTGATAGTGTCAAAAGCTGCAGTGAGATCCAGGAGGATGAGGATGGTGAAGTGACCAGCGTCTGCGGAGAGGAGGATGTCGTTGGTGACTCTGAGGAGGGCTGTTTCAGTGCTGTGCTGCGATCGGAAGCCAGACTGAAATGGTTCAAAAAGGTCATTTGAGCAGAGGTGAGTTTTAAGTTGTTTTGCGTTCCAGTATCTTAGATAGAAAGGGGAGATTGGAGATGGGCCGAAAGTTTGACATGATGTCGGGATTGAGTCCAGGTTTTTTGAGGATGGGGGTGACAGCAGCCAGTTTAAGTGAAGGGGGGATTGAGCCAGAGCTGAGAGAGGAGTTAATGATTTCTGTGATGAGTGTGGAGATAGCTGGTAGACAGTCCTTGATGAGGTGGGAGTGTGTGTGAGAGAGTATGTGTTATCTCAGAATAAACCCCTTCAGGTGTGTGTGTGTGTGTGTGTGAGTGTGTGAGAGAGTGTGTGTTATCTCAGGATAAACCCCTTCAGGCTGATGAAGACCTGATCCTAAACATCACCCTGTCGGGTTTATTCTAAGATAACAGCCGGCTGGATGTTCATGATCCCTTACTCTGACAGACAGGAACTAACAGGTCACTGACCGTATCTCTGCAGATGTTGGCAGCAGCTGTCCAGCACGCGCGGCACCTGCCTGTAAATGGGGTTCAGGCTTAGCTTAGCGTCGCTCATCTTCTTTTTCTCGCTGGGTGACTCCAGCGGCATCGACAGCTGTAGCGCCTCCAGGAGACGCGAGTGACTGTCGTCCAGGTCCGTGATGCAGTCCACAGACATGCCGCCCTACAGGGGAAATACAGTCCTTTCAGCCAACGCCCGTCTCGGTCTGGCTAACAGCGTATTAAATCATGCTATCAACATGCTAAATCCGGCTAACAATGTGTTAAATCACGATAACAATGTGTTAAATTGTGCTATCAACATGCTAAATCATGCTATCAACATGTTAAATCATCCTAGAAAAATGCTAATCATGCTAACAAAATGCTAAATAATGCAAACAACGTGTTAAATAATGCTAACAACATGCTTATAATGCTAACAATATGCTAGAAATGTGTTAAATCATGTTAACAACATGGTAATTCATGCTAGCAAAATGTTAACAACATAATAGAAATGTGTTAAATCATGCTAACAAGAGGTTAAATCAAGTGAACAATGTTGAATCATGCTAACAACATGCTAACCATGATATAAATGTGTTAAATCATGGTAACTATGATAAATAATGCTAACAACATGCACACAATGTGTTAATGCTAGCAATGTGGTAAATGTTGCTAACAATGTGCTAAATAATGCTAGCAACATGCTAATTAATGCCAACAACGTTAACCGTGTTTATCAATGTTAAATCATGCTAGCAACATGTTAATTATGCTAGCAATGTGCTAAATAATGCAAAAATATGTTAAATAATGCTAACAACATGCTAAATCATGCCAGCAACATGTTAAATCATGCTAACAACATGTTAGCAATGTGTTAAATCATGCTAACAAGATGTTAAATCAAGCTAGCAACGTTAGCAATGTGCTTATTCATGTTAGAAACATGCTAACAACATACAAAAACACCCTGTCAAGCTCTCTCTCTCTCTCTCTCTCTCTCTCTCTCTCTATCGTCTGAAGAATGGCTGTATTGCCTTCAAAACATTCAAACTTTAAACTTCAAAGTACTTCAAACAGAAAACCTTCAAACTTCCAAAAAATTCAAGTCTTTCTGGTCTGGCTTTCTCAAGCCAACTTCAAAAGTGTGTCATGACAAACTTGTTTTATCTAGTTATAGTTGTAAAGTAATCAAATTAAACTGTTATTTTAGGATAAGCACGCACACACACACACACACACACACGTGCGCACACACACACACGTACCCGTCGGCGTGTGCGCAGGGCCGTCTCTGGGGTGCCGGGGGTCGCGGGGTCATTCGGCGTCTCCGAGGAGGAGCTGAGGGACGAGTTGCTGCTGGAAAGCTCGTGTTTGGTGGATCTGCGGGAACACACTCGATCCGCCGGGAGCCGGAGCTCCTCCTGCTCCTCCTGAAGCTGCTTCTGACGCCGGTCGTTACAGATCACCTGAGACAGCGGTACGCCGAACGCCTGCGCCTCCGACTCTGAGGAACACACACACACACATTATTATATTATATATTATAATATATAATAATTTAATTTTAATAATTTTTTATGATTGAATTCTTAGCTTCTCATCAGATCATGAACACTTTTGGAAGCGTTTAATTTGTTTTTATTTAAAAAATATTTTACATTTATTTTATTTTATTTGAATAATTGTATGATTTATTATCTTCTCATCAGCTCACGCATATTTTTGTAAACATTTACATTTTTTATTATTATTTTAATTTTACATTTTCGTGATTGAACTAATCATTAGCTCATTTTGAATCGACTCATAAAAACTCCTGCACTAGTTCCCAATTTTTCCAAAGCCTGCAATTTGTTTTGAACGAACAAACAAAAAAAATACACACCTGCCCCATTCATTAGGCAACACCACACAGACGCTCTTGCTTGATATGCACTTAATAAATCATATAATAAAACGTGGCACACACTATACAAACATTTTTGTGTTGACATTCCACGGCGAGCCTCTCGCGACATCAACCAGGAAAGAGCTTTAATAAACGTGCGAACGAGTCCCTGCTCACTCCGAGCGGCAGCACAAATAAACGGAGCGTCTCGGACTGTTGTTGTTATTTCTCCGGGAAGTCGGAGCGCAGCGGGAGCGTCTGCATTCCAGCACACATTACATTACTGATCCGGGAGGAGTGAGAGCTGCAGGCGGATCGCCCCGTGCAGAGGTGCATTCTGGGAGAAAGCACCATCTCTCACCCTGATAGTGCAGCTAAAGGAGTCCGAAAGCGTGAGAGCAAATCCGGCACACTTCGCTTTCCACTGAACCTAGAAACAAGGCGTTTAAGGATTTGAAAAGTTGTAAAGTAAAAGCAGAAATCGTTCAGATTTCTAGGTGACTGATCAAACGTGAGGTCATGTGACTCTTTGTAGAGACGGTCACAAGCGCAAGATGCTCTTCAAAACGTGCGAGCAAATGAGAAGTGCATGAAAATTAAAATTATATACTTGACATTCAATTCAAAAAGAACAACACAAAAATTGCATATTATTTTTAGTTGATAAAATGATGCCAATGCTGATATTCTTACGTTCATTTAGGGCTGTGCAATATAGCTAAAAAATGTATCACGATATTATGTTTCATATTATCGTTTTTAAAACCTTTTATTTTTTTATTTTTTTTAAGACAAGTAGAAAAGTTTGAATTGAAACCACAGTTTTTATTTTATTTTATCCACCTTACTAAGGCAGACAGCAAATGATATTAGTTTTAGCAGTCAACAACAAAAATAAAATGTAGCTAAACAAAAATATCTTCTTTATGTCTTATATTAAGATAAAAAAGTAAGCGTTAAAGAAACTCTTGAACTTAAATAAACTGTTACAAAATGTGTGCAATGTAAAAGTGTAAACGTAGAACAATCCAGTTCTACACAGTGGAGTCACGGTTCGGTTCCGATACAGCGAAAAGAAAGAAATGGCAGAGAACTTTCCTTGATAAAAAAATAAATTTAAAAATTTAAAAAAAGATTAAAAGAGAAATTATTTAAGTGTGAGTTTTCCTACATCTTGAAACTTTTAGTTTTATAAATGGACGTAATATTTGACGGATGAAAAAATAATGTTTTGGTCATTACATTAAAAATAACATGTAAATATGATGATATTTGAGTTTTGAAGTTCTGGAAAAAGATGTGTGACGTACTTGAAAGCATTTTACTATTACTGCCACACTTCCATGGTTACAGTGAGTGTTACTACAGTAAATCCATGGTGAAAGTTGCTGATCTGTGGACTTAAAGCCTTTAACTAGATCATAATGTGAATGTTTCTCACTGGATCTCGCAGCGATGTTATTACTTCTGTGGCGAATTGAAGTGCTTTCTTCACTGGATCTCTCAGCGCTGTGTAGAAACAGTGTCGCTCGATCGAGATCGGCTCGTGCTGCATTGGTCCGGACTGATAAACGGTCTGTGAAGCACAAATGAGCAGCGCAGTTTCGTTCCGCTTTCATCACGTTTGCCATTTGATGTTGAGCAACGTTGTGGTGGTCGCATGAAAATATCGAACGCTAAATCAAACATTTTTTATATTGTTACCGACAACGGTGTACCGTCGATAAATACCGATACCGTTTTATCGGCCAGCCCTAGATTCAATATCAATAAATTATGAATTAGGGGTTGTTTGATTTTGGATTTTGCTGATATAATAATAAAGAAAGGCAATAAACAGATTATTCTGCCGATACTAGTAAAAGTTATATATTGAATGTGTTAATGTTCTTAGGCTTTCCTTCCTGTGACGGAAAATACAAGGTTTTACGCTGAAATCAGTGCCACATACAGTTCACTGTGTGACCAAGATTTTATGCATAATGCAGGACTTACATTCACCAGGACTCTTATTTTGAAATGTGTACGCTTTGCTACTTCCAGCTGTTCATTCTAGAAGATGAGATCAAATATCACATCTATAAACACCACAAAGTAAACACTGTCAAACTTTTAATGGCCTTCAATTTGAGCATCAAACTGATCAAAAGTTACAGTTAAGACATTTATAATGTTAAAAAAGATTATATTTGAAGTAAATGCTGTTCTTTTGAACTTTCTATTCATTAAAGAATCCTGAAAAATAAAATGTAGGACGATTTCCACAAAAATATGAAGCATAAATGTTTCTTGAGCATCAAATCCTCAATTAGAGTGATTTCTGAAGGATCATGTGACACTGAAGACTGGAGTAATGATGCTGAAAATTCAGCTTTGATCACAGGAATAAATTACACTTTACTATATATTCACATTGAGAACAGATGATTTACACTGGAATAATATTTCACTGTTTTTACTGTATTTTTGATCAAATAAATGCAGCTTTGGCGTAGTCGGCAAGACTTCTGTCAAAAACATTAAAACCTCTTATCGACCCCAAACTTTTAAACGGTAGTGTAAAGTTTAGAAACCCAAGCGTCTACAAACCAAACACACACCTTTGTCTCTCTTTTCTTTTGATAACGAATCCAGCTTCCTCCTGAGTGACTTTTTCCGCTTCTGGCCATCTGGACATAAAGCACACGAAACATTAGAAATAAAACAGAGAACAACTGCAAAGACAATCAAACAAGTGTCACGTCAGGACGTCTCTTGACGTGTGCGATGTGTGAGAGTCTGTGTACCTTTAGGGATGGTGATCTGGCATCCCAAATCAAAGCCTTTCGTGAGTCGGACCAGAGCCACTTCTTGTAGCCGGACTCTCTCCAGCTCCGACAGACTCTGGATGGGAACCGACTGCATGTGGAGGTTATGACCCGCTGCTTTCTTACAGCTGAAATCTCCCTATGAGAGATGCAAAATAGAAAGAGAAATTGTGTAACTATACATTTTTGAGCACAGACCTGAAGATTTCCAATTAAATTGTTGTAATTGGCCAATTTTACATGTTGTTTTTTAGTCCACGGGTTTTTAATGGCAGTATTTGATTTGAATTTACCCTCTAACCCAGTTTGCACTCAAGACATGCATGCAAAGATTCACAAATGGATAATTCATCATATTTCTTTATTTTGATCACATTTTTAGACCTTTTCTCAAAAAAATAACAACAAGTAAAAAAAAAATAGATGTTATATTTTGCTCTGTTGGCATGAAATCAAACAAAGGTTTCTACCAGTCTTTCACGATTGATTTCACATGTGCATCGCCATTTCTAAATAAAAGTCTTGTCTTGTTGCAAATTAATAAATTCCTGCTGATCAGTCACCAAATATGAAAACTAGAGTCTTATAGTCCCCCTGTAGTCAATAATTTTATCCTTTAAAACTAATCATTGATCACCAAAATTACATTTTCATGCCTTCGTGTCTCGGAGCAGTTCGTAACACAAGTACTCATCTCCGTTAACTTCCCTCTCCTCCACTCCTGACGTAGTATAGTTTAGCAGGAGGTGACAGAGAAAGTGAAGGTAAACAGTATTGCTACAGGTTTCAAATGGTATATAGTTTGTCAATATCAGTTAAGGACAGTTAACAGCTTAATAAAGCAGTACCATATTTATTCCAAAATATTCATATATATACAAATGTTTTATTTGATGTTTCATAGGAGTGAACTCTCTTTTGATGTGATTCTCAGTACACAAGCTACTCTGACTGGAACATCTCTCTTCTGTGTTTTGGATTTGATAAACAAATTGGACTTTCTTGATAAAACTGAAATCACAGACTTGTGTTTTCTACAGCATCACTGAACATCACCTCATGGAGAACGAATGGGAATTCTGCTCACGGAATCCCGCTCTGTTGGGTTTATAATCGGAGATCAGAGATATCTCTATATTCCCTCGGAATAACCCCAGGTTTTAGCGAACACACAGCTCCACAGAACTCTTGGCATCTCGAGAGACGTTCTGGCAGCGCTGCTGATCATTGTGAAATTCAAACCCAGACACTCATGTTTTGTTTTGTTGGTTTACTCCTCTTTTCCTTGTAGGGGTTTCTGGGAATGATCAGTAAAGTAAATTTAGCCAGCAGTCTCAGACTGAGTTGGATCATATGACACTTTTGAAGCAAAGAGAGCATCAACATATTAGCGATTTTCACAAATCATTAACAACCTGTGCGGTGTAATAAAACCAGCTGGCAGCTGTACTGGCAGGTGTTATCACAACATGCCTTACTTTTTATTATCTTTACTACTTGCATTCAACTTTTTAACTTAATTAGCCACTATGTTTGTTTGAAATTATGGTAAAATAACCCTTTTAAATTATTTCAGAGCAAATACATAAATATTAAGATACTCTATATCAAACACGGCCAAAAGGGTAAAACATACACACACAGTAGTGTCCAAAAGTGACGTCCAGAGGGGATTATATTTGTTTTTAATGACCCTATGAGGAAAATGTCAGATTTCTTCTTCTTTTTTTTTTTATATGAGCGAAGAACAAAACACTAAACTTGGTTAAGGTATTAATCTGACAAAATTATTTGGCAAAAAAAAGACAGCAAGAAAAATGCATAGAAAAACAAAAAGCTGACACTGACAAACATTGACTACAACATATTTAGTTATTAATATTTGGTTGGTTTGGCTGTTTGAGCATAAACAACACCTGCAAAATTACAATGCTCAAAGTTCAGAGCAAAGGGAGATATTTTATTTTACAGAAATCACTTTTTAAGGACTACAACAAACGGCTGGTAGAGACTACAGTGAGCTTCTTCACGGGTTAGTGACATCACTGACCCTAAAATTTACATAACCCCGCCCCCTGAACACGATTTACAGATTATCATGACAGAATATGCTAATCAATGACTAGAAGATAACTCCACATCAGCTGCATAAACTCATCAACTAACCGTTCAGAAATGTCCTGTTGCTTCTACATGTTGTCACTTCTTCTCGAGTCTCTCCATCTTTGTCTGACTCCGGTTTGAACATAAAAGGCTAAAAGTTTTTGATATTTTCAGTGTGTGTGTGTGTGTGAGGTAAAAGGACACAAGCTCTTGAAGCTCCGCCCCCTGTGCCAGGAGCAGCAGCTCATTTGCATTTAAAGGGACACACACAAAACGGTGCGTTTTTGCTCACCCTCAAAAAATGACAATTTTAACATGATATATAACAATATCTGTGGGGTATTTAGAGCTAAAACTTCACACACACACACTCTGGGGACATCAGAGACTTATTTTACATCTTGTGAAAAGGGCATTATACCACCCCTTTAATAAATATATATCTTTTCATGAGACACCTTTAGTTTGACACTTTTCACATATGGATGACTGGAGCCAGCGTGTGTAAACACACCTCAGGGCTTGACGATAAGGACTGACGAAGTGTGGAAGACGGGACTCTCGAAACTTTATCATTCACATCATGTGTTTTCAGCAATTTAAGCATAAGCGTAAATGATTTTGCTACTCGAGCGCTGACAAGTAAATCTTTGCTCAAAACTAACCGAAATTAAAAATAATTAGTATAATAATCCCTGCACAGGAGAGACTTGGTGTTGTTTCCAAACAAAAGGAAAATATATAGGACATCGTCAAAAATCCAATCGCGTGCATCCCTATTTCAGATGAAGTAAATTAGTCAACGGCATTAATTAAATGTGTCTGAAAAAAGAACCTCATTGATCATAAATACAATAGAATCAACCGATTCAATAATCATAAACAAGTATTCATAAACGTGTGTACGTTGGATTAGATGTGGTCAATACATGAATATTGTATGTTTTAGTGTCTATGCAAGTGGAACACAATAACACACACACACACACACACACACACACACACACACACACACACACACACACACACACACACTGAGCAGTAAGGAAGGAAACAGACGTATACAGCAGATCCTTTGACCTCTGATTAGCCGGCCAGTAAATCTGCCTTGACCAGATTAACTCTCTTTGATCATGCTGAAGTGGAAACTGTCATATGAGAGGCTTACGGTCCGACAACAATGAAGATTACGGCTCCTTTCAGGAATCAACTGACCCGTTTCAGGGCTTTCCAACAATTACAGGAGAACCTTCTGACGTTCACGGATGATCTATTCCTTTACAAACATCAGTTATGCTTTTCTCTTGAAGAATCTTCTGCAGTTCTTTTCAATACGACACTTCATAGCGATCAAGCTCTTAATAACACAGAATTACTCATGCACTGCTGAAGTCATGTGATCCTTTGTGTCAGAAAAGTTTTTTTTTTTTAACCGTGTAAAGCCTAACATATACAATAATAGTCGGTTAAATGTCAGTTTATTGAGCCTGTACAAGATCTTTAAGAAGTTTGCAAATGTTTTTTTTTTTTGGTGGAGTATCATATTTGATTCATCAGGCGTATGAGAATATAGATGAAAAAATAGCTAAATTTTATTCAGAGCCTCAAACTGAGCAAAAATATGCAATTTGCTGCAGATCCTGATATTTATATGAAATGCTGATGCTTGTAATGTAAATCAATGAGACACTGACATAACATGCATATAAATATGAATATCTGCCAATAATATGTCTTAGTAAGATTATGTTTAATGCTTAGTTTTATGATCAAAACTCTAGTTTTAAAACATATAATGCAATACAATGATGATCGAGAGATGAACAAATAAACCTTCTTTTTTTTTCATAATAAATGTTGATGGATAATCAAGTAAACCTCAGTTCGGTTGAAATATTACTAACAATATCAAAGTTATTCTTACGTTTACTTGATAAAAATCAGAGCAGATTTAAAGACACGAGAAGCACGAGCTGAAGGAGGACGTCTGTACAATTAAAGACTTTTACCTGATAAACCAGTGGAAACTATCAGTCAGACACAGCAGGACTTCAGCTGTTATTCACCGCAACTCTCAACGTTTATCACTAAATAAATCCCCCTATTAGGAGTCGCTGTGTAGCAAATGTGACACGCAACCGGACTTTATTTTTCTGCCATCTTTTATTTCATTCTTCCACTCAAGCCTGTCTCAAACACACACACGTCTAACATTCACTGAGCTTTTCCTTCCCAGATGCAGAAGATCAACTCAATCCAAACACCAGCAGTTCCTCGTCGGCTTGCGTAATCCAGACACGCACGCACGCACACACACTCACACGCACACACGCACACACGCACGCACGTACACACACTCTCTGCATGCACTCAAAACAAGACCAATAATATGATCATGTATTTCTATCATTCAGCTTTTCTGCTTATATATAGTAAAACATAAAACGTACCCCAAAAAAGCCACAGTTTTAGAGCAAACACAAACGTTTTGCAATAGAATGGAATAAAATGTCCTCTCTGTAACCATCCCCATGTCCCCCGTGTATTAAATACCCCTTTTGTGGAACATTTCATTTCCAAAGCATGGCAAAAGGCACCGCCGCTTCACAGCCTCCCTCTCCTGGACCGGGGTCGGGCGTCGCAGAGGTCAGGCGCTGACGTCGAGTGTGTGTGAAACTACACATACCTTAGAGCCAGAGCCGCATCACGTCTGATTAGAGCACAATCCTTCCACAGCAGACCCGACCGATACTCAGACGAGTTGCACCATCTTGATCACTTGCGGAGGAAGATCATCTGACTCGAGTTATATGCATGAAAAATGTCATCAGAACATTAAATTATGGCATTCTTTCGTAAGCACTACATATCAGCACTTCTTCATCCTCCATGTGCTCTCTGCTCTTCCAGCCCGCGGAGGATATCAGTGTACAAGATAACACTGTATGACATCAAATCCTCATATTAGAGTGATTCCTGGAGGATCATGTGACACTGAAGACTGGAGTAATGATGCTGAACATTCAGCTTTGATCACAGGAATAAATTACACTTTACTGTATATTCACATAGAAAAAAGATGATTTTACATTATAATAATATTTTACTGTTTTTACTGTATTTTTATGATCAAGTTAATACAGCTTTTGTGAGCGGAAGAGACTAACTTCAGAAAGGTTGTGTATATATTGCGCATTTCATAAATAGCACATAAAATTATTAAATATCAAAATGAGCACAAAATCGGCACATTAGTCATTAACAATACAATATAAAATGGCACAGATAAAGAAACAAAAACATTGAGCAGGACACTTAAATATTCATATAAATTAAGATTTTATTTTTAATTTAAAGTCCTCCAGTAGTCAATAATTGTATCCCTTAAAACTCATCTTTGATCACCAAAATGACATATTTAAACGTTTTTTTCTTTGGAATTCTTCATGCCTTAAAATATCTTGACTGTAACTCGACACCCTTGCCTCATTTAGTATGCGCGGCTCTATGAATATGCAAATGAGCCCCGCCTCCACTCACTCACTCAGCTCAGAGATCCACTGGTTGACGATCACACGTTGATCTGATTGGTTACAAGGTAGTTTGTGACGTCAGAAACACCAGCGATTTCAAAGCGTGTGTTTGAGACTGTCTTTGGTTCACTGCAGTTTTAAGGAGGAAATACTCAGCAATGGTGTCGACTTATGAACTTACACATGCTTTGTCTTAAAGCAGATTAAAAACACCACATAGAGACATAAACAACATTAAAAGCTGGATTTTCTCCACAGGAGGACTTTCATGGGATCATTTGTTTCTGTAGTGCCACTCCAGCGAGCAGCGCTGTTTAATCACCACACACTCATTATCAATGAAAGCCTCGCTCATTAGCATAAAAGGTGAGCAACAGTTTCATCTGAACAGCTGTTTAACAAGAGATGCTCGAGGACCATCAAACAAGCATCACATGTGAGTCTGATGGTAATTCAGGCACAGCTGCTCCACGCACATTTATTCTCAATGATGATTTCATTGGTATTCATAAGCATTCGATCATAACATGTGCTTCTAACACACACACACACACACATGTGTTTGGAATGATAGACACTAATATGTACAGTAACACATGGACAGCTTCTAAATGCTACTATTATTATACACAATAAAGGAAGTGAAAGAAAGTGTCACTTCCTACAGAATTAGGAAGTTCTGTGTTGACATTATAGTTTGAGCTGAAAATAATCAATATAAACTGAAATTAAAATAAATTGTTTCACTTCAGATATCCAGATTATACAACAAAATCTTTCAAATTTGAATTACTCAATAAAATTAATGATTTTAACCACAGCTGCATTTATATGATCAAAAATACAGTAAAATAGTGAAATATCATTCCAGTGTAAATCATCTGTTCTCTATGTGAATATACAGTAAAGAGTAATTTATTCCTGTGATCAAAGCTGATGTTCAGCATCATTACTCCAGTCTTCAGTGTCACATGATCCTTCACACATCACTCTAATATGAGGATTTGATGATCAAGAAACATTTATGATTATTATCAGTGTTGAAAACCGTTGAGCTGATTAATATTGCTCGATGTCGTCGCTGAATAAAATTCTTAATTTCTTGTGTTTATTTGACAGGTTTACAAAACGGAAAATCGTTCTAATCTGTTCTTGCACATTTTGATGTTGTTTTTGGACTAAATTTCTGAGAACTGTAATTCAGAAAAAGTTCCATCAACCAAATCCCAAATCAAAAATCCTGTGGGATGTGTTCAGTTCACTACAAAGAACTGAGAAGGAGCAAAATCTCCAATTCTTCATCTAGTCTTAAAGCAAACAACACTAACAAAAGCTGCAGAGTTCAGCGGTTCAGAAATCTCCAGAACAATCCCACTGAATAAAGCTCTGATGATGTAAGAGCGCTAAATATCACTTCATCTTGTTCCCAGTGTCAGAACCCAGACTGGCACAAAGAAACAGGAAGATGCTGGTTTCAACATCAGTATGCTAATCAGAAGAACACATGAGTGGGGGAAACGCCTCTTCCTCTCGCTCACTCCGACTCTTTCCACTCGACGGCAACGGGAAACTGCGGTGGGAAAAATCCGAGATTATTTTGTTGGCCGCACTGCATTGTTGATCCTGATTGACAATGAATTGACTTGATATGTGAAGCTGGAAAAGCTCAGTAAAGCCAGATAGCATGTCATACAAACACAATCCTGCGCAAAAAGAAACTGAAGAAAGAGATGCATGTGAGTGAAGCAACAGTCATCATAAAGATGCAATCCTGTGCAACACACACACACACACACAGAAGTGAAACGCTGAACAACATCTACTATAGTAAAATGAAATGCTCACACACAGTTCATACGTTGGTTGCAAAAAATGTTTAATCAGAAAAACGTGTTGAGTTGAGAAAAGGGCTCTTCCCCCCAAGGGTAACCCTGACCAGCTGAACTTTGACCCCTTGGTAAGTAAGTATGTTAACTTCGTAGTGATTTATTTTCTTTCTCATCCTTCCCTGGCGGGTCAAAATGACCCGAAGCACTAAAATTATACTTCATTTTTGTTGTTGTCCAGAAAGCGTATTTTATTTAATTTTGATAATAGACTTTTTTTTCTTTTTTTTTTAATGCAATTGTTTTTGGAGATTTTGTTTTTATTACTATTTTATTTACCTTTAAATTACTAGATTTGATCAATAAATAATAAATGAATAGTAAATGTAAGCACATTCCTCACATTCTTTCAACTTAAATTCTAAATTACTCACAATTTCATGCTTAACCCTTTTAATTCAGCTCTAAATGCCTTGCATTGGGCGTCTTTGCCGAGCTCTTGTGTAAAAATAATAATATAACATGATATTTAATGACTTTAGCCACTAGATTTCAGCATTTTTAGTAAAAATTTTGAGCATTTTTAGGTTTTTCTATGTGAACTGAAGCATTCCTCACATTCCATTCATTCCTACGGGAGTCACTGACCCGAGAGGGAAGGATTTGTTACTTTTTTAAATTTCAACCACAAAACTCCTCAAATCCATTCAAAAAAAAATTTGTGTGTGTACTCGTGGTTCAAGTGCGACTAAAGTCCTGGATCCTGATGAACACACAATTAAAAAAGATTTTCCGGGTCAAAGTGACCCGAGAGAGAGACGAAGGTTAAAGTCCCCCGTAGTCAATTTTATCCCTTAAAACTCATCTTTGATCACCAAAATTACATATTAAAACATCCTTGAAGAAAAAAAGCCTTAAAATATCTTGAATGTAACTCGACACCCTTGCCTCATTTAGTATGCGTGGCTCTATGAATATGCAAACGAGCCCCGCCTCCACTCACTCACTCAGCTCAGAGATCCACTGGTTGACGATCACACGTTGATCTGATTGGTTACAAGGTAGTTTGTGACGTCAGAAACACCAGCGATTTCAAAGCGTGTGTTTGAGACTGTCTTTGGTTCACTGCAGTTTTAAGGAGGAAATACTCAGCAATGGTGTCGACTTATGAACTTACACATGCTTTGTGTTAAAGCATATTAAAAACACCACATAGACACATAAACTACATTAAAAGCTGGATTTTCACCACAGGGGGACTTAAAGAGTTTGAGTGAACAGATCACAAAATTACATTTATGCATATGCATTTGGCAGATGCTTTTCTAAAACAACTTAAACTGCATTCGAGGAACACATTTTACAAGTTCTTGCTTTCCTTGAGAATCGAACGCATGACTTTGGCGTCGCTGTACGACTTTTTGCATTTGATTTTGCATGAGATGCATGTTAATAATAAGTGTAAAAAAGGCCACAAATCTGCAGTATCACTGAAGATAAACGTGGTGCGTGTAAAGTATGTGTGTGTTGCGAAACACTGAAGTGATTGGCAGGCAGAATATAAAGGTTAAAGGTTATTCTGATACTGACATTTTTGCTTTAAAAGAAATCTCAAAAAGGTCCAACCTCAAAGAAGGAGTGTTTTTCCATCCATCATTCTGGAAAATCAGATACACAACTTTGTGGATCTGAGATGCTTATCGCATGTTGCAAATGTACTAAAAGAGTTGCATTAATCTAAACCATCTTACCGAAAACACTGAGCCACTCACGGTCTCTTATCCTGGATCTGCTCCAACAGAAAAGAGTTTAAAGCGAGTCAGACTTCATGAACATGCCCCACTTTCACTGGCCTGTGAACGAACCACGTATTCGGCAATGTTTCTTATTGTAAAAATCCTGCTATCTACATTCCACAGTGTTGAATAATGGTAACTTGTCAACATGAACTTCGCAATCGACTTCCATAAAATGAGGGAAACATGATATTCAATGAGGGGAAAAACAATGAGGAACTTGTTGACTTCAAAAATTGCCTAATTTTAGATGCTCCTATGAGACTTTTCACTTGCACTCATGAGTTTTAAAGACCAACGCAAGCTTGAAGATTCACGAAACTGTCGAACATGAAAGAAGACCTTAAAAAGACCCTGAAGTGCTGTTGTGCTCGGTTGACAGTCTCCAGTGGGAAGAAGTATTTGCCTGGGAAGCGCTGCCAAAGATCAGGTCATGTTGCTCGCTGTGAGAAAGAGAAGCTCAGGCAGACTTCATGTAAACCAGATGTCACTTCCCTGAAGAACGGCCGCTCTTACACGCTTTCTTCTCGCACAGAAAGAGACTCACTGCAAAGGAGCTCGAGAGCTTTAGCAGCACGAAAAGTTCATTCGGTTTACCAGTTTTCAGTGAATATGAGTGTAACTGTTCGTTATGCAAAAGTAAAACTTGCCGTTTTCAGAAAAAGAAAATACCAAAAATGTTTGTCACAGCAATTTCCCAATAAAACATTTAACATGAAAACTAATATTTTAAGCCAAGTTTAAACGTTAAAGTCCCCCTGTAGTCAATCATTTTATCCCTTAAAACTTATCTTTGATCACCAAACATTTTTTCGGCATGCCTGTAAAATGTAACTCGACACCCTTGCCTCATTTAGTATGCGCGGCTCTATGAATATGCAAACGAGCCCTGCCTCCACTCACTCACTCAGCTCAGAGATCCACTGGTTGACGAGCACACGTTGATCTGATTGGTTACAAGGTAGTTTGTGACGTCAGAAACACCAGCGATTTCAAAGCGTGTGTTTGAGACTGTCTTTGGTTCACTGCAGTTTTAAGGAGGAAATACTCAGCAATGGTGTCGACTTATGAACTTACACATGCTTTGTCTTAAAGCAGATTAAAAACACCACATAGACACATAAACTACATTAAAAGCTGGATTTTCACCACAGGGAGACTTAAAGCATCGCACAAGAGCACAGATAAATGCAATTTGACCAAAAATGGGAATTTATTTAAAACCAGTTAAAAGCAACCCAATAAAAGTTGTGGCCGTATCTTACGGAGATATATTAGAGCACTTTGCCTCTAGATCTAAACATTGCTAAGCTCCAAAAGATTCAGTGAAACGATCTGCAACGAGGCCAAAAGGAAGCAAAGATACACAAGTTATACTGTTACATCTGGCAATACCACTACTTTAAAAAGATTATTCTGTCAGTGTAAATGACCCATTGTGGATGCTTAAATACAGAAAAAGGGAATTTACTGTCTAATTATAGAATTTTTTTTTTTTCACACCTCACACAATTCCCATTTGGTTTTAAGATTCAGTCATTTTGCAATGTTTTAAATGGGTCTGTAGAAGGATTTCAGGTGTCGTTTTTGCAGTTTAATGCATGCATTTCAGTTGAACATGGCAAAAAAACAAACTCTGCCTTTTGCTGCCTGTCAAGTTTCATTGGCCAAATAATAGAAAGAGCAGTGCTGTAAAAGACACTGGCGAACAGCTTTATAGGAGGAGCTTTATAAACTCCAGATTCCTGAGAGGTTAGGTAACTGTTAAGGAGAGCTCCCCTTTGGGCCGCCCTACACAAACATCTACAAATTTGGTGTTTTGGTTTCTCAATATTGTAGTTTGGCAACACTGTGATAAAAGAATACATGCATTGTTTATGAAGAGGTGTTTATTGATTTGCCTCTGGTCATTTATGTCTTTATAATGTAATTTCACTGGTTTCTGATCCTTGCAAAGAAGCAAAAACCTACTTCAAAACACAAGCACTTTCATAACACCTCCTGGCACTTTAGACATGTGTGGGATTAATGCCACATGTGCCATTCACTAAATTGTGCATTATTTTGTCATTACACTCATGTGCATTTGTCAGCACACCCAAATCCTGGGTTAAGCCTTTTGGGTACATTTTTTGGGTTATTTTTTCAGTGTTTGAGTAGTTTTTGTGTTACCCAGATCCTGGGTCAGACGTAACAACCCAGTGTTTGGGTAGTTTTTGTGTTACCCAGATCCTGGGTCAGACGTAACAACCCAATGTTTGGGTAGTTTTTGGTTTAGTTTTTGTGTTACCCAGATCCTGGGTCAGATGTAAAAACCCAGTGTTTGTGTAGTTTTCGTGTTACCCAGATCCTGGGTCAGATATAACAAAGTGTTTGGGTAGTTTTTGTGTTACCCAGATCCTGGGTCAGACGTAACAACCCAGTGTTTGGGTAGTTTTTGTGTTACCCAGATCCTGGGTCAGATATAACAACTCAGTGTTTGGGTAGTTTTTGTGTTACCCAGATCCTGGGTCAGATATAACAACTCAGTGTTTGGGTAGTTTTTGTGTTACCCAGATCCTGGGTCAGACGTAACAACCCAGTGTTCGGGTAGTTTTTGTGTTACTCAGATCCTGGGTCAGATATAACAACTCAGTGTTTGGGTAGTTTTTGTGTTACCCAGATCCTGGGTCAGACGTAACAACCCAGTGTTTGAGTAGTTTTTGTGTTACCCAGATCCTGGGTCAGACGTAACAACCCAATGTTTGGGTTTGGGTAGTTTTTGTGTTACCCAGATCCTGGGTCAGACGTAACATCCCAGTGTTTGGGTAGTTTTTGTGTTACCCAGATCCTGGGTCAGACGTAACAACCCAGTGTTTGGGTAGTTTTTGTGTTACCCAGATCCTGGGTCAGATATAACAACTCAGTGTTTGGGTAGTTTTTTTGTTACCCAGATCCTGGGTCAGACGTAACAACTCAATGTTTGGGTAGTTTTTGGTTTAGTTTTTGTGTTACCCAGATCCTGGGTCAGACGTAACAACTCAGTGTTTGGGTAGTTTTTGTGTTACCCAGATCCTGGGTCAGACGTAACAACCCAGTGTTTGGGTAGTTTTTGTGTTACCCAGATCCTGGGTCAGACGTAACAACCCAGTGTTTGGGTAGTTTTTGTGTTACCCAGATCCTGGGTCAGACGTAACAACCCAATGTTTGGGTAGTTTTTGTGTTACCCAGATCCTGGGTCAGACGCAACAACCCAGTGTTTGGGTAGTTTTTGTGTTACTCAGATCCTGGGTCAGATGTAACATCCCAGTGTTTGGGTAGTTTTTGTGTTACCCAGATCCTGGGTCAGATGTAACATCCCAGTGTTTGGGTAGTTTTTGTGTTACTCAGATCCTGGGTCAGATGTAACATCCCAGTGTTTGGGTAGTTTTTGTGTTACTCAGATCCTGGGTCAGATATAACAACTCAATGTTTGGGTAGTTTTTGTGTTACCCAGATCCTGGGTCAGATGTAACATCCCAGTGTTTGGGTAGTTTTTGTGTTACCCAGATCCTGGGTCAGACGTA
Organism: Rutilus rutilus; assembly: GCF_951802725.1. Lineage (NCBI taxonomy): Eukaryota > Metazoa > Chordata > Actinopteri > Cypriniformes > Leuciscidae > Rutilus > Rutilus rutilus. Next base: position 604,683 of record NC_140215.1, read on the forward strand.
ACAACCCAATGTTTGGGTAGTTTTTGGTTTACTTTTTGTGTTACCCAGATCCTGGGTCAGACGTAACAATCCAGGGGTTGAGTTATTTATCGCGGGCTTTTTGCGACCTCTTCAGGAGAGAGCAGTGCAGCTCCGTCAAATTGGTGTGTGTCTTTGGTAAAATACAGGTTTGTGTAAATTTTTTCTATGTATAAATTCATTAATGTTCTGTATATCATTTTATTTTATGCAAAGCAACATACAGGGGCGCGATGTGAGTCCCCTAAACGAGTGTCGCGTGATGGAACGCCTGTGCCTTGCATAAAATTTAATGATTTTATTAAAAAAAGATACAGAATATAAATGCTTCGTTAAAATATGTTTTCAGAACTGTACACTGAGTGTTTATGGACAGGTTATGGAGTCACAGCATATTTTCGACTACGAGTGTAATGCAGGACGGCGTCTGAAGTTATCAGTTCCTCCGCTGAACATGACACAAGATCCGGCACGAGATCCAGCGCCGTTACAGTGGGAACGGCACAAAGGAGACTGGTCCATTACACTTGAATTACTTCTAAATGTTTAAGTTGTACTTCTAATATCTGTTAAACGAGCATAAATGTATGCAATATGTATTCAAAACTATAAAAAAATATGTTATACTGTAAAATATAATCAAAAATAAAGGAATTATCAATATATTTATTATGCAAACCAGTGGTTGTGTGGTGTATATATATATATATATTTTTTAAGTTTAGAGGATTAAAGTTAATCTGTAAACATTAATTCATGTATGAAGTAAAAAAAAAAAAAAAAAAAAAAAAAAAACTAGTACTTTAGTATAAATAAATCAACCCAGTATGCTGTGTTAAATAAACAACCCAATTTGCTGGGTAAAATTAATCCAACATGTGTTCTGTTCTATATTTACCCAGCCCTTGGGTTGAAAACAACCCAGATTGAGTTGTTTTAACCCAGTGTATCTTGCTGACACAATCTCTCAATCAAGTGACAACAACAGCAACAAACAAATGTACATCCGATTATCCTCCCTCGTGCACTTTCAGCAATGAGGATAATGCATTTATTAAAGTCGGGATCAGCAGCTAAACCACTGTACGAGTTCAATATCTTCAGTTGTCTTCGGGGTTAGTATTTTATATTTGTATTGGAGTCTGCAGTGGACATTCCAGAGAGACTTCCCAGCTGAAACCCTGCGGCTGGCAAGATCCAACGCCAGATCATCCGTCTTCATATACCAGCACTGTCTCTTCGACAAGCTCCTTTCCACACTCTCTCTCTGCGTGTCTGATCTCCAATCAAGCAAACAGAGTCCGTGTCTCGGCCCTCTTGGTCTCGCTCCACCGGCTTCAGGTCAAGGCTTTGACGTCAGTCTTCAGAACAGACACTGGAACTGAACCTCAACACGCTCCTACAGGTCTACGTTTCTGCCCGTCATCCATGATCAGTAAACAAGAGTCACTGCTTAAAGCTGCTTTGAAACAATCTATATTGTTAAAAGCGATATATATATGAAGGTGATTGACTGCTTCCATTACAACAAGAAACAAGTCGCTTTCCAGAACCTTCACTGTCTCTGATGTTCAGTGGTGGATCAAACATCATGACCTCAAAGAACCAGTTAAAGACATCTTTCACTAGTCTTAAAGGGGTCTTATTATGCTTATACATTTACATCTGTCTTTAGTGTGTAATGTTGCTGTTTGAGTATTAAAAAGTTAGTTATTCTCTATATCAGTGTCAGTGTTTCTGAACTCCTGAAACGCCTCCATTGTAGTCTTGAGTTTCTTCCGGGAACGAACACGTCACAATATTCCTCATTATAATAATTCATACGCAAAATAAAGGGGCGGGGCCTGGTTGAGTTAGTTAGTAGTGTGTTAAACTGGTGATTATGGTAAGGGGCGGGACATTTCCCAAACACACTCGAAGCGCTCGACCAATCACAACACACTGCTCCAGCCGACCAATCAGAGCACAGTGTGCTTTTCAGAAGGAGGGGCTTCATAGAGACAGGAACTAACAGAGCATTACTGACAGATTGGGAAGAGAGGAGCCGCAAAAATGGAGAATATGAGGAAAATAATCAACATTCAAGCAGGAAAACTTGTTCTAGAAGAGCCTGAAAACAACATCAAGACTGTAGCAATAGATGCTCTTTACAAATGCCCAGACCTGCTTTGTGAACCTTAGAATAGACATTCAGTATTTTTTTCTTTGATTATTATTATTTATTTATTGTTCTGTGGAAAACAGAGAAATTCTGAAGACTGTATTTTCTTATAAATCTTGCTGTTCTCTGTTGGTGCAGTTTTAACTCTAGTTTCTGTGATGCTCAAGCGAACCATGACAAGTAATGCAAGATAAATTGTTTGTGAAGTGCCTTGAGACAAAACACTTGCTCAAGGGCAAAAATATCAGTTAAATCCGAATGAAAAGTTATGGTGATATAAAAAGAACCAAAAAGTGTCAATCTCAATACTGAAACTTGGATTCATGCTTCTAAACATTACGCATCTGATCAGGCATGATATCTATCTATCTATCTATCTATCTATCTATCTATCTATCTATCTATCTACATAATCTGCTGGCAAGGCTCACAGGTAATTACCTGTTAAACATATAATATGGTTTATTAGTTTAATGAAATTCACATTTCGAATTCTCTTAAAAGTGCTGTGAGCTTAAATAATAGACTATATGAAATATCTATAGATATTATATATATCTGCTAAAATGTACACCACGTGACCTTTAAAAGTGAACTAGAAAAGGCATAAAGTTGATTAAATGTGTTTAAAAAAAAAACTTAAAGGAAACAGTGACAGGCAAACCTCGTAATTTATCATTTGCTTTGATATTTGGAAAAGTATTTCAAATCTGTCATTAGACATTTAGCTACTCGTGACGCCAGGCCACATCCATGTCAACAACAACATCTGGTTTGAACTCTTATATAGCATGTCTTACCTCAGATTTACAGATATTGTGGGAAACAGCATCCGACTGAGGCAACTTTCTTTGAAGCCACTTTCTCGGTGAGAAGATGTTGCTTGAACCCGAGAGGTTGAGCGATAAATCCCGGGACGCGTTGCGTTTGAAATGAACGCTGGAGATCGACGAAGCGTCTGAAGACGTCGACAAACTCGACGAAGAAAGACGCTGTTTGAGTCTGGAGTCTTCAGAGATGGTTTGGTTGTTGGTAAATCCAGTTGTGGAGCTCGAGAACCGCTGAACGCTATTAACGTCTGCGGGCGTCGCGCCGTTTCTCATCAGCGCTGAATCCAGACTTCGAGTCTGTTGAAGTTTTCTCTTTGCGAGGGTTTTCGAGCCCGATGAGGAACAGGAGAAGACGCTGTTCATCCCTGCGATGATGTGAGACACAGGCTGACGCCCCAAACACAATCCCCATGTGAACCTGACTTACTGAATAACGGATGATGACGTTTGGCTGTCAACGACAGGTGAAAACATGTTATTTGATCAGATTTCTTTTAATATATTCTCTCATCCATCTCTGCTATTGGTTTATATCAACAGATAAACCAGTATGTCCCCACTGTTCAAGCCAAAAACCGCGTGAGTCAGTGAAGTTTCTCAACCGCATCTCTCTCAGGGCTCCCGCCCTCTTTCTCCCGCGCTCTGGCTCTGCCCTCCTCCTGGAAAACTCTGAGGTAAATAAAACATTTACTATTCTCATTAACTGGCCGTGTCGATTATATAGTAAATTTCAAGCGGGAGTCTAAAAGAATTATGGAATTTATATTAAAAACAAATATTCGTGTTTAATTCTGTTTAAGTTCGTATTGTAATGTGCAACCCAAATTGTCTTTTGGTTTCACTTAGTTTGACTATATATGTGTGTGATTGATATTAAAAAATAATAATAATTACAGTTAAAAATTATCTTAAAGTCCCCCTGTAGTCAATAATTTTATCCCTTAAAACTCATCTTTGATCACCAAAATTATATATAAAATTTTTTCCTTGAAAAAAATGTCTTCATGCCTTAAAATATCTTGAATGCAACTTTACACCCTTGCCTCATTTAGTACACGTGGTTCTATGAATATGCAAATGAGATTTCAAACCGTGTTTTTGAGACTGTTTTTGGTTCACTGCAGTTTTAAGGAGGAAATACTCAGCAATGGTGTCGACTTATGAGTTTACACATGGTTTGTCTTAAAGCATATTAAAAACACCACATAGACATATAAACTACATTAAAAACTTGATTTTCACAACAGGGGGACTTTATGCTAAACCTGAATATATGCTGCCTTCGCGTGTTATCAGAAATTTCCTACTTCCCACTTCAGAAGCCCTGATTAAGTGCTCGTCGCATTCAAGCGCTTTGTTGTCAGAAAGAATCACGGAGACACCAGGTTTATTCTTTCCAGTTTTTTTTTGGGAGAGTCTTATTAAAGCCAAAATTATATTTACCATCCCATTCATTGACAACCATATACATTCACCACACTATATATCTAGTCAGCTCGCTGACAGTTCTGGAATTTCGGTCAAATATAGGCTATTTTCGCAGTGGATAAAATATACAATACACTTCAAATGATTTTTATATATGTTAATATGCACTACTTTTGTGGAAAAACTAATGAAGAATACCAGTCACAGCCGCAATCGTTCTCCCCTCCGCCATGTTTAAAGTTTATGGTACACCCAACTTGTTAAATGGGTACAGGGTTGCCAGGTTTGCATAACAAAACTCACCCATTCGCGTTTCGGTAAACATATGACTTAAGTGGGCATTCATGTCCAGTTTTTAACTAGGAAACTCGTATTTACGATAATTCCGATAGCACACGAAGGCAGCATAAGTGCCAAAGCAACATAGTGTCGGCCCAGATCCGGCTCACATCCGGTACGCGTAGAATCCACATGTTCCAGATGTGGCCCGGATCTGGGCCGACACTATGTTGCTGTCTGGGTATCTTTACATCCTTGGGGAATTTCTGTCGTACGTGAAAATATGCACTTATGGTGCGTTCAAGTCCTCCTGGGAAGTTCATATTGGAAAGTCGTGTTTACGGCGTCAAGTCACTTTCGTTGGTGCAAGATGGCGCTGTGCCGTCTCTAAATTAACTATACAAAAATACAGCAAGGTTCTTAAATTCTACTTCTAGAAAATGACGAACAAAGAATGTGTGTTGCTTTTTTATGCTTTTAATTAATTTACGAAGGCAGTGTGAACTTTATCGTTACATATTATATTGTTACATTACATTGCAGTTTGTGCAGACAATTGGCTTATTTTGTTGTAAATAGAAAAGCCTGTTAATGTCACTGCTAAATACCTTAGTATTGTGGTATCTGCCATGTTTCTCACTGACACGCCTCAACTCGTAAACATTGGGCTTGAAGAAAACCCTGAGCTTTTGGGTGGAGTTTACGTGTGTTCAGGTCATTAATACGACCTTAACGACAATGCACCGTTTTACTGACTTTTGACTGAAACCTTGTTTAATACAATTCCCTTTCCTTACTGACTTTTTTTTACCTCCTTTGGGAATGAGAGTTAAAAATATGATGCTTGAATTCGACTTCTATAAATGTAACAATATTGGCTATTTGCCATTTTTAAAGAGGCCTATTTTTAATAAATACTTCACATTATTGGACGACACTTCCTAAAATGCTCTTATATACACAAAAAGCCTGAAACAACATAACAAAAAAAGTCACAATAACAATGTTTTCCACAGAGAATTCAGTTGTATATTATGAAGCTTTGCTCACAGTTCTTCACTTCCACACCCAAACGTTGTCTTAATTTATACTCACCGGCATGACAGCAATTTGTCCCCAAGGGTTTGCAATGATTTATTGATGTTTTCATATATTTCCCCATCAGAATAGAGTAATCCATCTTAATTAGAATATCATAACACATGCATGATTGCATAAAGCCTCAGATCAGTCCTCACAAACAATGGGGAAAAGGATGGATGTGTCTGATGGGTAAAAAAATCCATAGTCATAATAAAAGCCATCAACCCCCCCAAAGAGACAAGACTTTGCGTTAGATCTGCAACATATTTTTCCAGAGTTTACATGATACCCCAGAGCTTCCCGACATGGGGTTATTATCTGGTTTTAGCACAGGAAAAAGGATCTCCAAAGGCCTCTTTTAAGGTCTGTGAACGTAAACAAATGAGGGTGTAACTGAGAGCGTTCGGAAGATCTCCATACAGTAAAGATGCATAAGAAACATCTATGTTCATTATTAAAAATAGTCTGTTTATATAAAGTACTAATACTTTGGATATACCAATCATTGCAACTTAAATATGACTTTTTTCTCCACAAAAGAAGCATTGAACTTCAAACAGTTTGTAATCCCTTACAAAAAAGAAGTTTATTCACGTATGCTTTTAGTATACTTCTTATAAACTAAAAATAAGAAAGTTTACTATCAGTTAGGACACATGTAAGCTAAAGACCACAGTCTCAAGTGTCAGTCGTAAAAATGAAAACGGCTGTGTCTGTGTGTAGATGAGAGAAGCAAAGTGTGTGTGTGTTGTGCTCACGCTACATTATGGCCAAGCATGCGCCCTTAAAATAGCATCTGAATAACATGTGCAACGCGTCACTGACTTTAGACGAGGTTTCTCCTGGTCAGTGGAGGAATTGTTTTCTGAAACTGCAAAATAGCACCAGGGAACGTTTGCGCCGGAACACGCCTCCTCTTTTCGCTGAACCGCCCCCGGGAGCGCAAGTTCATTCCCTAATTTACCGACGTGCTTCTGTGGAGGGAAATGTCCGCTTTGCGCGGGTGCAAAATAGGAATAATACATGCGTCAGTGTATTTGCGCTGGGTGCAAGATAGGGCCCATGGACTGTTTCAAAGCAGCTTTACAGTGATAATAGGAGATTACAGTAACAGAGATTGTTTAGGCTTTACAGCAGCTGTAGAATAAAGTTATTGTCCAGATAAAGTTAGTTTTGATTGATTCACTTCCATTGTAAAGATCATTAGATGTTAAAGGGGGGTCTGGTCTACGGGTGCGCGCGCACCCTTCCGGGAGAAGTGCCCTTAGGACCCGTATAAGGAAATTCCGCACCATCTGCCGTCACACACGCCCATACTCGAAAAAAACTTTACGAAACTTGTGACAAACCGGAAGGAGTATTTTTGCCACAGAAATACTCCATCAAACGTACATCTTAATTTTTTAAACTTTGTCCATGTTTAGCATGGGAATCCAACTCTTTAACTTTTTAAGATCAGTCAGTGCAAGTTTATTTCAGTGGAAACAGCTCAGACTTACATTTTAGTCTAGGACTAGTCTTAAGCCCTGTCTGTGAAACCAGGGGTTAATGTGTTCTGGCCGTTCATTTGCACGAGAACAGTGTTTGGCGCTCGAGAACGCAAACTCTCAAACAGGTTCTGGTGAAAATTTAGGAAAACTTTATCATCTCCACGTAAACTTCAAAAAGCGTGAATCTATGAGATCGCTGACGATCTCTCTTGAGATCAGGGGAGTGAGGTTTACTGCACTATGTCTGTTACATTAGGTAAACTAAACTTAACTTTTCTTAATTTATCCAATTGATTTGTCCAATGTATTTGAATTGACAAAATTAAAATGTGATATCCACTTCTGGGAAGTAAACTCAAAAAAAGCCCCATGCAAAAAAAGAAACAACATATATTGAGTTGAGATTTTTTACAGCGCAGCATTAAAGGTAGGGTAGGTAATCCTGTTCAGAAACACTTTTTTTTATACTGGGTGAAATGGTCCTTCCATCCTGAGAGTAGTCAATACATTATGTGTTCAGAAAAAGGAATGAAAACAATCAGACCTCTGTAGCAGCTGCAGGACAGTAAAAACTCTGACCAATCACTGCCACTCGGTCCGAGTGTAAAGAACCAATCAGATGCCTTCATGTCTCGTGCCCGCGCCCCACTGCGCGCGCTGCCCTGCGTGCACTCATCACATGTCACCGTTCCTGGAAATATTCAGCTCAAAGCACCTGCATATGCAGTCAGCGAAGGCAAACAAGGCAAAAACTACTTCCTCGGACCCTGCCCGCACTCTTGAACGACCTCCTCTGCTTCGCCCTCAACCCCGGACCTGTCCTCGAGCCGACGATGCGGTACTTGTCTCCGGACTCGGAGTGTACGTTAGTCTTCATTAGAGTCAACAATGTTTTCATCATGGAAACTCTTACATGCAAAACACCGTATATGTTATGAATCTAACACGAAATTCACCTTCATCACAGTGTAACTGATGGTAATGGAAAAACGTGTATCAATGCAACCTGTTTTTAGCTTTGCCTTATAAATATAGCTCGTTACCTATAAATATAGCTCGTTACCGAATCAAACTTTACCAGTATCGATATGCTAGCTTGATAGTGAGTACTAAAAGAAATCTTATTTGTTTTTATTCATAGTGATAAAGTTAGGTATTTTATTACATGTGATTCTGACATGATGTCACTGTATGTACTGCGCTCCTTCCTCTCCACTCGTCTCAGGTAATAAATGCGTCTTCCAGCTGAGCCTGAGCGTTTGGCGTCGCGCGTTCATGTGTTTTGGGGGCGTGGCTTTGGAAGGAGCTCAGAAGGGAGGGGGTGGAGTGAATGGAAATAATGAGCTGTGTTTATTGCAGATTAAAAGGTCTACAGTCACTCGATTTTTATATTCTCTTTTTTAAAGTACTTATATTTTAATTATGTATTGGTATATAAAGACAGTTTAAACAAATTTGGAATGTTTTTTTTTTAGAAAAATCCTAGATACCCTGCCTTTAAGGCCACATTTACACATAGCCGGGTATTTAGAGAAACGAATATTTCTCCCCCTCCGTTTTCAAAAATAACATCGTGCACACAACCCGCATAAATACGCCGTAGAGCAACATCATAACTATGCCAAGCCTATGGGCGGCAGTGTAGGGAGAAGGATAAAGCCATGCAAGCCAATCAGAATCCTCAAAATCGACAACAACGAGCGACTTCCAGTTCCTTTCAAAACAACAGACTGCATTTTCGTGTAAATGACGCAGGGAAATATCTGCGGTTTCCCATCGTGTAAATGGGGCCTAAATGAAGTTTTATGTAACAAAGTTCGGGAGGAGCATGTTCAGGTAATCATCCAATCAGCACAAGAAGAAGCCAGTATAAATAAAGCCTTCCCTTACCTCCTGTCTCATGACTAATTTCTCAGCATCCCGCCTCCACCCCCTCACCTCACACTCGGCATCACCTCACACTCGGCATCACCTCACACTCGGCATCACCTCACACTCGGCTGGGTCTGCTCATGGATACCTATGATCTATACACTCATAGGGGGGAGTGCTCTGGGGTCGGGCCGAATTCCCCCCGGACAGCAAGCCAAATACGCATTATAATATTACATCAGATTTCATTAACATGTGAACTCATTTCAAAGTATAGAGAACAAAACCCAAACCCAAGTGTGTACAATAACAGTTTGTTGACTTTGTCAATCCAGCCTGATTAACATGACAAGTCGAGATGAAGAAACAGACACACCCTCTCGTCATTATAGTCCTCAGATGATTTACTGTCTTCCCGTCTGAACACTTTCTGGACTCTTGCTCAACTGTTGCTCAATAACGGTGTCTCGGAGACGTCAGTGTTGGCAGGAGACTTTCACAACGACACCATAAATATTGAGGTTTGTCGGGGAGACTAGACTGACATGATGCGTTTGGCCTTTGTTTCAGAAATAAACCAACTCAGAATTAGCCAAGAAAGACTCAGATGATCTACAGTTCTACAGTGAGGAACTAATGCAACAAACCACATGTTTAGAGATAAAAGTTCATGTGTTTGCGAATCCGGTTTGGCGTTCTCTTGCACACTTTCTTCAAAAAGATTTATGAATACAATCAATATTGTGCAGTATAATTGTCACTAGAAATGTCATAATTGCATTGCTGTTATATAGTTCTTCATTTAAATTACACCAACATATTTATTACACTATTAAACCTAACACTACTAAATTAAAGGAAATTAAATGTTCGTCCGCCGTCTTCAAATGTTAATAATGTAAGAATAAATGTAAGTTTAGCTTTGATATTGTTAGTAATATTTCAACTGACCTGAGGTTTACTTGATTATCCATCATCATTTATTATAAAAACTCAAATATGATCATCAGGCTTTTGAGGAAGGGTTTATTTGATCATCTCTCGATCATCTTTGTATTGCATTATATGTTTTAAAACTACAGAGCTTTGATCATAAAACTAAGCATTAAATATCATCTTACTAAGACATATTATTGACAGATATTGATATTTATATGCATTTTATGTAAGTGTCAGATATATTGTTATAAAGATCTCATTGATAAACATTACTAGCATCAGAATTTCATATAAATATCAGCATTTGCAGCAAATTGCAACGCAGCGTCAGCTACTTCTCACACTCACACACACACACACACACACACACACACACACACACCTGAGAAACCTGTGTGTGTGTGTGTGTGTGTGTGTGTCACTGCCAGCCTTTGTTCAGATGACATTAGTCACTCTGCATGAGTGTCCTGAAGAGATTTGCTGTAATGTGTCATGAGTGTTGCATTCTGGGAAACAGTGCAGTTCCAGTAGTGAACACTAGTCTGCGCTGTCACACTGGGGTTGAACGCCTTTCTCTACAGTATTTCATCAGAAGTGAAGAGGAACACTTTACAACACACTTCCTTTAGTGAACATCAACTAACAGCGAACAACACTTCGTCTAATGTTAATCTCTACGTTTACTGATACGTCCATAACATTTATTAACATTAATTAATGCAGTGTGGACTAACATGAGCATATTTATAACTAACATTAACAAAAAATGAATGGTCACACTTTACAATAAGGTTCATTAGTTAACATTAGATAATGCATTAACTAAGATGAACTAACAATGAGCAATACATTTGTGTCTGTATTTATTAATCTTTGTTAATGTTAGTTAATAAGAATCCAGCTGTCCATTGTTCATGTTAGTTCACAGGGCATTAACTAATGTTAACAAATACAACCTTTGATTTTAATAATGTATTAGTAAATGATGAAATTAATATGAACTAAGATTAATAAATGCTGAAGAAGTATTGTTCATTCTTAGTTCATGTTAACTAATGTTCATAATTATGACATGACCTCATAAATATGACCCTTTATCTAATCATTTTCACAACTTTTCATATTTTGAATGACTTGATTTTTTTATGCCATCATTTCAATTTTAAAATGTCATAATTTTGACTTTTTGTCATAAATTTCAATTATGTCAAATTAGAACGTCATCATTTTGACTTAAGATTTTTTTCTCATAATTATGGCTTGACAGTTTTTTAAATTGCATTGACATGATTTATAATGACTAATTTACCAGGTAAGAGCTTGTGTTTCTTTCACAAATAGCCAGTTAGTATATTAATGCACAGAAAGAGAACATCAGTGAAGCAGATTAAACACACACACGCGCGCACACACACACGCGCACACACACGCACACACACACACACACACACACACACACACACACACACACACGCTAGATCCCCTGACCAGACACTCATTAGAAAAGAGCAGTCTTTCTCTTCAGGGAAAGCAGTGCAGAAATACTGATGACTCATTTTGCACTCATGTCTATGGAAGAAGAAAATCATGCTTCCGTAAATCATAATTATGACATGAAGTGTTATTTATGACATAAAAATCTGCCTTTTTATGTCATAATTATGACTTTTTATCATGACAATTACTTAATATGTCATTTTTTTTACTTTTTACATCATAATTATTATAATTATTAATTATATCTTGTAGATATGACCATTTATGTCATATTTTTCTTTTACATCTTTTCATATTATGAATGACTTAATGACTTTTTATGGTATAATTTCAACCTAGTATGTTAATTTTATCAGTTATGTCATCTTTTTTTTTTTTTTTTTTTTTACTTATTATGCCATAATTGTGACTTTTTGCCATAAATTTCAACAGTATGTCATAATTTTGACTTTATGTCATAATTATGGCTTAGAATGACTTTTTGTCATAATCATGATTTACCAAAGCATGTTTTTTTCTTATGTGGCTGAAATGAGCCTCCATACGTTTATCATTCATTCATTAATAATTAATCATTCATTCAAGAGTTTTTTTCTTTTCTTTCAGAAACACTGATTCATCCAGTAATGAAACAAGTGAAGTTTTTAAGAATTAGTCACAGAATCATTAATTCAAGAGATTTCAAAAATGTTTTAAATCGACAATTAATGCAGTTCATATTTTGTCAGATCCTTCAGTGAAGTCGTCATGGGAGAATCTGAATAACCTTTTAATCTCACCAATGTGCGGTCTCGTTATTTTGCTTCATTCCACTGAAATAACCCTTGCTGTTCCATTCATCATTATGTATTATATAAGTCCCTCTAAGGTTTAGAAGCTGGAGGAGATTGTGGAGCACAGGCGCTGTGATGAAGGGCAGGACTGAGGAGAGACCGTCTCGGCCTGAGGAAGATGCTTCTGCATTTTAAGTAAGTCTCCATCTCTTTTTGTGACCTTACTAGCACATTGATTTTTTCTCCCACATTTCATATAATTGCCAGATACTCTGAACCCAATATTCCCAGTGCTTCCGCTGGCCAATGAGAGACGAGTGTGTGTGGACATAAGAGAAGCAATCGATAGAGGAATAGGATACTCCAATCTTTCACTACGAGCAGAGAGGACTTGACTTACGTAACGCTTGAACGCGCCACATCTAGCATGAAACAGCTGTGTGTGTGTGTGTGTCTTCGGGTCGCGACAGTAACGGATGCGAGATCAACAGCTGATCTGAGGAGAGTGTGTGTGTGTGTGTGTGTGTGTGTGTGTGTGTGTTTGTAAGGATTCATGATTTTCTGCACATCATGACATGACAGAACTGCGATGATGTCACTCGATATTGAGCGCTGATGATATATTATATAATATTTTATATATAATATTTATTTTTAATTACACTACAAGTTCGATTAAACCATCAAAATATGAGGAAAGCATTTTAAATATGAGGGAAGAACAAACACTAAATTTGGTTACGGTGTTTATCAGACAAAATTATTAGCCAAACTACAGCTACATGTTTTATTTTACTATGCAAAGGAAAAAAAATGCACAAGGAAAACAAAAATCTGTCAAAATTATGACAAAAAAGTCCAAATTAGTGAAATAATTTTTTTTATACATTTTTAATAAATTAAGTTGAAAAAAAATAAAATAAATTATGACATACTAATTAAAAATTATGACAGCTGACAAAATTGATATACTTGGTTGAAATGACATAAAAAGTCATTAAGTCATTTATAATATGAAAAGTTGTGAAAAAAAATTGACATAAAACGTCATATTTATGAGATCAAGTTATAATTATGATGTAAAGTCAATAATGACATAAAATTCGAAATTATCACATACTAATTAAAAATTATGACATAACTGACTAAATGTACATACTAGGTTGAAATTACTTAAAAAGTCATAGTCATTTATAATATGAGAAGTTAAAAAATGTATAATTAGAAAAGTTATAATTATGATATGAAGTCAATAACGACATAAAAAAATCAAAATTATGACATACTAAGCAAAAATTATGACATAAAAAGTGAAAAGTGGATTTTTTTTTAATACTTACATTATTGTACTATCATTAATACTTTTTAATGACCCTAAAAGTTAAATTAAACCATCAAAATATGAGGAAAACATTTTAAATATGAGGGAAGAACAAACACTAAATTTGGTTAAGGTGTTTATCAGACAAAATTATTAGGCAAACTACAGCTACAAAAACTAAGACTCCATCACAAATGCGCAATATGACTACAAAATCTATAATAATATTTGAATAAAAGGTGAAGATATCAATTTTACATCAATCTTATATTTCCAGCTTTATATATGGAGCTGTACGGTAACACATTTAGCGTTTTTGCAACCATAAACAAAGTATTTCCTAATGTGCACATATATATATATATATATATACTTATAGCAGTTGTAAAATGTATTATTAATTTGTTAATCTTGTATTTGCTTCTCTAAAATGTCAGGTTTGCCTACAGTCACCAAACTCGGTTCATATATTGTTATCGTCGAGCAGGACAACTTTCTACTTTACAGTCATTAGCTCCGATATTTTGGTTTGAATGTGTGTTTTTTGACAATTTCAGGCACTACATTTTTATACACACCCATTTATATATTCACTATGTATATAGTGTTCAACTGCACATTCAAATGTACATTTTGTGTACAGTATGCATACTTTAAATTCCAGAAACAGTATGAGTATTATGCTAGTATGCTATTCTCTCTCTCACACACACACACACACACACACACACAGATCTTTTTTGCATGCTCCAAGTCTCCTCCCAATATGCAAATGACCCTTTTGTTGTTTGTTATGCAATAGCAAAATATTTTTTGAGCTGTGCAGCTGTTTGTATATAAAAGCATCGCTCGTTTGGACTGAAGGCACGATTGATCATTGATACATGTTATGTGTTTGATATGAGTTCATGATAATATCTAGAATCTCTGGTAAGTTTTAATATCTGTGAACATGTTTCAAATAGCGTTATTTGAGCTTTAATCATGTGACGGGATGAGTAAATGTCAGTGTATCTGTGAGGATGAAGTATGTCTGTGTTCATACTCTCTGACTGTATCTATAAACCACTGGATCACTGAATATTCCATGTATTGATCAGCGTTTGTGTCATACAGTGAGATAAACACATTCTCCTGTCGTTTACTCTGGCAGGAGACGATACAGCATAAGCAAACTGTGTGTGTGTGTGTGTGTGTGTGATGGAAAAGCAGGCCACTGCTCGTCATGCTGTGCTTCATGGCCCTGGGCTTGTGTCATGCCACATGACTGGATGGCTTCATGTTAAATATTCATTTCACAGGAGGAAATAATCATGTTATTTTTATCAGACTGAGCTTATTCTGAAAGCTCTTTGAGGTTTTACTTCCACACATTTTATGAGGTGAAAGTGTCAAGGAGAGATGAAAATGTGAGTGGAAAGATTATTAGCTCAGTAAGGATGAATGAGTGGCTGATAAATAAAGCAGAATACCATTTACAGTGCTTTCACCATGTGTTATAGAGCCCTGAAGAGAGGCGTCTGTAGTAACGAAAGGGGACGATGATGGAAACACAAAGACTGGCACAAAAATCTGATTTTTTACTCATATCTGACACATCTCACTACGATTCTTCACTAACACGTAACACACACTCAATATGTAACACACCTCACTACCATGCTTCACTAACACGTAACACACGTTCAATACGACCGCTTCGCTAACACGTAACACACACTCAATATGTAACACACCTCACTACCATGCTTCACTAACACGTAACACACGTTCAATACGACCGCTTCGCTAACACGTAACACACGTTCAATACGATGCTTCACTAACACGTAACACACACTCAATATGTAACACACCTCACTACCATGCTTCACTAACACGTAACACACACTCAATATGTAACACACCTCACTACCATGCTTCACTAACACGTAACACACACTCAATACGACGCTTCGCTAACACGTAACACACACTCAATATGTAACACACCTCACTACCATGCTTCACTAACACGTAACACACACTCAGTACGACCGCTTCACTAACATGTAACACACCTCACTACGACGCTTCACTAACACGTAACACACAGTCAATACGTAACACACCGCACTACGATTCTTCACTAACACGTAACACACGCTCAATACGTAATACACCGCACTATGACGCTTCACTAACACGTAACACACAGTCAATACGTAACACACCGCACTACGATTCTTCACTAACACGTAACACACAGTCAATACGTAACACACCGCACTACGATTCTTCACTAACACGTAACACACGCTCAATACGTAACACACCGCACTACGATTCTTCACTAACACGTAACACACGCTCAATACGTAATACACCGCACTATGACGCTTCACTAACACGTAACACACAGTCAATACGTAACACACCGCACTACGATTCTTCACTAACACGTAACACACAGTCAATACGTAACACACCGCACTACGATTCTTCACTAACACGTAACACACGCTCAATACGTAACACACCGCACTACGACGCTTCACTAACACGTAACACACAGTCAATACGTAACACACCGCACTACGACGCTTCACTAACACGTAACACACAGTCAATACGTAACACACTGCACTACGATTCTTCACTAACACGTAACACACGCTCAATACGTAACACACCTCACTATGACGCTTCACTAACACGTAACACACAGTCAATACGTAACACACCGCACTACGACGCTTCACTAACACGTAACACACAGTCAATACGTAACACACTGCACTACGATTCTTCACTAACACGTAACACACGCTCAATACGTAACACACCGCACTATGACGCTTCACTAACACGTAACACACGCTCAATACGTAACACACCGCACTACGATTCTTCACTAACACGTAACACACGCTCAATACGTAACACACCGCACTACGATTCTTCACTAACACGTAACACGCTCAATACGTAACACACCGCACTATGACGCTTCACTAACACGTAACACACGCTCAATACGTAACACACCGCACTACGACGCTTCACTAACACGTAACACGCTCAATACGTAACACACCGCACTACGATTCTTCACTAACACGTAACACACGCTCAATACGTAACACACCGCACTACGATTCTTCACTAACACGTAACACACGCTCAATACGTAACACACCGCACTACGATTCTTCACTAACACGTAACACGCTCAATACGTAACACACCGCACTATGACGCTTCACTAACACGTAACACACGCTCAATACGTAACACACCGCACTACGACGCTTCACTAACACGTAACACGCTCAATACGTAACACACCGCACTACGATTCTTCACTAACACGTAACACACGCTCAATACGTAACACACCTCACTATGACGCTTCACTAACACGTAACACACAGTCAATACGTAACACACCGCACTACGATTCTTCACTAACACGTAACACACGCTCAATACGTAACACACCGCACTATGACGCTTCACTAACACGTAACACACGCTCAATACGTAACACACCGCACTATGACGCTTCACTAACACGTAACACACGCTCAATACGTAACACACCGCACTACGATTCTTCACTAACACGTAACACACGCTCAATACGTAACACACCGCACTACGATTCTTCACTAACACGTAACACACGCTCAATACGTAACACACCGCACTATGACGCTTCACTAACACGTAACACACGTTCAATACGTAACACACCGCACTACGATTCTTCACTAACACGTAACACACGCTCAATACGTAACACACCGCACTACGATTCTTCACTAACACGTAACACACACTCAATACGTAACACACCGCACTACGATTCTTCACTAACACGTAACACACGCTCAATACGTAACACACCGCACTATGACGCTTCACTAACACGTAACACACGTTCAATACGTAACACACCGCACTACGATTCTTCACTAACACGTAACACACGCTCAATACGTAACACACCGCACTATGACGCTTCACTAACACGTAACACACGCTCAATACGTAACACACCGCACTACGATTCTTCACTAACACGTAACACACGCTCAATACGTAACACACCGCACTATGACGCTTCACTAACACGTAACACACGC
>NC_140215.1:627500-650000 GCF_951802725.1 Rutilus rutilus
TTAAATGCTGTAAAAAAGAAGAAAAGATTGCTCATTGTTAGTTTTGGTAACACTTCATTTTAGTGTCCATGTTACATGTAGTTACTGTAACTATAAATTGTGCACAATTACTGTAAAAAATAAAAAATCCGTTAAATTTACGGTAAAAACCGCCGGCTGTGGCGGCCAGAAATTTACCATAAAAAATACGGTAGCAGGTTTTACATTTTTACATTTTAGGTTTTACAGACTTTACTTAAATTTACAATAAAAAAAACGTATTTCATTATCCGATATAATGTTAATTTACCGATCTATTGAAGTACTAATATCTGTTTTATAAAACACTGATAACCACCAATCACAGCGGAGATGAGAGTCACATGATCAACCAAAGCTCATCACAAACAGCTTTTCCACAAGAAAGTTAATATTAATATAGAAGCTGGACGGTGTCACTCACACACACACTAAACACCATCATTCTAACACACATGACATTATAAAAATGCAATAAACTTGAATTCAACAACATTAAATGTAACATAAAACTATAATGTACATCACTGATTAGAAAAACTATGAAGTAACAGTTTCAACAAAAATACATCAAATATGAAGTGTCACGCAGGGAATTGTGGGAATGTCAATTTACGTTTTTTCACTGTAAATTATACGACATGTTCTTTTTCACTTCCAAAAACAAAAACGGTATTTTACTGTAAAATTACATTAAATGTACAGTTAGCTCTATCACAGTTATTCACTGAATATAGCATGGAAACTTTTACCGTTAATTTTTATTACAGTACATGTAGTTCATCATTATTACACTGTAACAGTGTATGTTCACAAATGAGACCTTATTGTAAAGTGTTACCAATATTATTAACGTTCGATGATTTGATGCTCTCGTGAACTCACAGCACAGAACCCGTAAGCTTCACTATAAACCATATTTATGCTCATGAATCAAACATCATAACTGATGTCCTCTGTGTGACTTTATTCTGGTGAGATTTGTGGATGTGTTCTGAAGACGAGGGCGTCACACAACCTGACGTCCGCCTGATTTTACTCCATCTGAAGAGTTTGGGCCAAAATGCTGTAGAGTTCGATCGGATGCACAGCTTTTGACATTGACAACAAAAGATATGCCAAGTCTGTGTGCTTTGCTCATTTCCTCTGTAAATTACGGGACATCATACAAAAAATATGAGATGCAGAAACTTTGTGTTGGAGAAACTTTGTGTTTTCCCAATCTCAGATTAGACAAGATCCTGTTCTGGATTAAAGTCACTCTTAGAAAAGAACGCTCAGTCGGGTTATACAGAACTCTGTAGATTCTTGACTCGGTTCTAAAGAGAACTTTAGCTTCTATATGAGGAGAACCGTCTTAAATGTTTCCATATGACTGTACTAGACTAGTATTGTTCAACATTTAGTTATTCCATTTTTTTGTCTAGTGATAAAGTATGTTTACGAGCTGTTTAATTCATTGAAGATTATTTGAAAATGAATTTAAACGTATACTTTAACAGTAACTTTAGTCCACTCTTACTCTCTGCAGAACCTTAAAGGGTTCCGTCAGCCGCGCTTCAGAAATAGAACCTTTTAGTTTTAATTAACTGTGTTCTAATTCATTTTTAATTACATTTTATGAGTTGAACAGCTCGTAAACGTACTTTATCACTAGAAGAAGAGAAAAAAACGTTCAACGTGACACTATTATGCAAACATTTGCAACCTTTTTAGCCATAAAGAGTTCTCGGTAACACTTTACAATAATGTTCATTAGTTAAAGTATTAACATGAACTAACAATGAGCAATGCATTTGTTACTGTACTTGTTAATATTTGTTAACGTTAGTTAATAAAAATCCAGCTGTTCATTGTTTGTTCATGTTAGTTCACAGTGCATTATCTAATGTTAACAAGATTTTAATAAAGTATCAGTAAATGTTGGAATGAAAGATTAATAAATGCTGTATAAGTGCAGTTCATTATTAGTTCATGTTAACTGTAAAGTGTTACTGAGTTCTTTAATATAGAGCCATGAACCCTAGAGTTCTACACAGAACCGGCAATCTGCCCACAACATGAACAGCATCTCTAACCTGACGATTATCCTCCTGTCTGCTCTATAGAGTCCAGTTCTGATCTGTGCGGTTATATTCAGATGAAACTGTAGTTTCTCCTCAGGTGTTCTGGTAATGTGTGTGTGTGTGTGTGTGTGAGAGAGAGAGCGTACACTGGAACTTCAGCATGAGATGTAAAAGTGCTTGTAACGCATGTTCCTCCTTTACTGGTGTTTAAAAGCATCCCATAATGCACCTGATGAATGTCCAGCGTGAGAACGGATGTTCTTCCCCGTTTTCCAAACATTCTTACATCAAGCTTGTTTACTGGAGAAGCGAAATGATTAAGTCTTGAGTTTGTGCTTAAAAATGTAGGAAATATCTGCCAGTGGAGTCAGAAAAATGACCTTAATGACCTTAATGACCTTAACGACCTTAACGACCTTAATGACCTTAATTCAGTGGAAAACAAGATTATTTATCACTGTCAGATGTTTGTTCTTGTTTTAAGCATAAACTCACTTCATTTTAATATTTTTTTTTTAGACTAATTTGATGCATTACCCAATTTTAAAGGGGTAAGTGGTCATGACTTTTTTATTTTTTATTAGTTAAGGTTCACTTGTAATGTTAATAGTTTTTGTGCATAAAAAAAAGTGGAAAAATCATTTTTAAGGCGCGGCTCCTTTAAGGTGTGTCAGTGAACACACACTGTTATGATCGGCTAACGTCACTGCATAGGAAACCGTATCCACACACACTCGCTATTGCATTCATAGATATAGATGCCCAGATGCAGCCATCATCAGCTGAGCTAGAGTTCAAGCCAATGTATTTGTGTAGCGCTTTTCACAACACACATCATTTCACAGCAGCTTTACACAAAATACCGCAGTACAGTTTACAGTGATCTGATATCAGAGGGACATGTCCAAGTATTTCAGAAATCACAGTGAGCTAAAAATGCATTCATTTAAACAATGGAATAATTTAAGGCGGAAACAATGAGCTCATTGAAGTAATGAATACTTGTTTGTTAACAAATGATTATGACATTTATAAATCTATTGCAGATGTAGATATACAGTGTGTTTGCAGACGCTCAGTCCACTTGCACTCGAGTGTTCACGAGCTGGTGTTCAACATGGCGAACGACTTGCGTATGGCGGCCCATTGAAACACTCACTCATGAGGCATCTATGTCCATACTTCTATGATTGCATCTAAGAGTTTTGACTACATTATCCATATAAAACTGTAATTTCCAGACAGAGCATTATGAAATCATTCACTCATTGACTTCAGATTCAGTACACTCGCTGCTTCATCTGTCGTCAAGTTTGCTATGTGAACTCTTCATTACTCTGTGTCTCAGTCAAACGCTCCGAACAAACATATGATCCTGTCATTAAAATAAAGCATACGCTTGTGTCTGACGCTGGGATCTTCTGAAGTCTGGGCAGAGACTCAAACCAGATGTTTAAAGCCGCATTATTATGATTTACGGCTTATTAATATAAACGCGCGATTAGTCGACTAATGGCTCAAATGAACGACTACTAGTCGACTAGAAAAATCTGTGGCCTATAACTATTGGTCGATGTCTTGCTCTGGAGGCGGGCATATGCAAATGTTTTCGCCCATGTGACGTCACTAATCCCGCAATACTTTTTCATAAAAAAGAATGAGTATAAGTTTCCGAATATCTGACGTCTAGCACAAATACAAGCACAAACTACTACAAACTGCATATTCATCAGCTGATACAGGACTGAACTCTAAACACTGAAGTTCAACTCTATCCTGGAGAGATTTCCCTCCTCATCTTCTCCTGAAGTTTCTTTAGACATCAAACAGATTCCATCCAGTGAATTAATCTGGGATGGATTTAGGAGTCCGAGTTGCTAAATGAATGAAATCAGCAGCTTTTGGCTTTACAGGAGAGTCTAGAGTCTCATGACCTTATTATTCCCAAACGCGCGTGTGTGTGTGTGTGTGTGTGTGTGACTGAAATCTGGAAAGCTTTGGCTTATGGTGACCTACATATATTGGCACGTTTTCCTGTTGTCCACTACTGTAATGATGTGGTGTGTATAATAAATAAAGGCGCATGATTCAGCATTAAACAGCATCACGCCTGATGTGAGTCTAATCAAACGCTTGTGTTGAAGGACAGATGCTTCATTAATCCATGTTGAGTGTGGCATCCAGACATCATCAGTCCAGTGTTGCACACGCATTACAATATATTCGGTTTTAATGACCCACAAGTTTGATTAAACCATTAAAATGTGAGGAAAATATTTAACATTTTTTAAATATTTTTTAAATATTTTAAATACGCTGCAGGAAACAGCAAACATTCACTACAACATAATCAGTTATTAATATTTGGTTGATTCTCTTGTTTTTGCATGTGTTCATCATTTCTTTGCCTGGACAAAAATGATGTCGCACAATTTTTCATGTTTCATTGCGTTATTATCACTAATAAAACAATCGACTCTAAGCACAACTACACAATATGACTACAGAATCTATAATAATGTTTGAATAAAGGGTGAAGATGTACATTTCTCTACTCCGGATATCACTTTTGGACACTACTGTGCTTGAAAATGTATATTTTTAACATTCCATTTTGACATTGACATGTTTTTTTAATGATTATGATCATATTTTGCCATTATGGGATTGAGAATTTAGGGCCAGTTTGCTGCTTAATGGTCCTTAAAATAGGCAAGAAGTTTGATTATTTTAGAGTGAAATATGAATATGTTCTTGACAGGTTTTATAACTTGCTCTTCTAGTGAAATGTGCTGTGTGTGTTTTCCCATCATGAACAGACGCACCATTTCATATTTCATACACATAAAAGCATGCTTTGCACATGCAGAGAGTTTTTAACGGCACTTTTCTCATTTCTGTCACATTGATTTAAGCTTTAGGTGGAGCTAGAATATATGAATATATGAATATATGCAGAAACAGTCCCTGACTGGAGTGACGTGTGACTTAGTTATTGTTTATTTTTTATTTAGTTTATTTATCCTCGCGTTGACTTCAAAGACTATTATTAGAAATATATAATAAATGAATGTATTTACTCAAGCATTTTCGTTAATGAGAAATTCGCTAAATATCACAAAGAAGCAAAAAGTAGTTTTGCATGTAAAGTAGAATTGACATCTTCACCCTTTATTCAAATATTATTACAGATTCTGTAGTCATATTGCGTAGCTGTGCTTGGAGTCGATTGTTTTATTAGTGATAATAACCCTGTTGAATTGTGCGACATCATTTTTATCCAGGCACAGAAATTATGAACACATGCAAAAAATGAGAGAGAACCGACCAAATATTAATAACTGATGATGAATGGTGAATGTTTGCATTTTCCTCTCTGATTTTTTTTCAATGCATTTTTGTTTGTTTTGCATAGTAAAATAAAACCTGTAGTTTGCATTTCTCGCCACATACCTGACCCAAGTTTAGTGTTTTGGTCTTCACTCTTATTTAAAATATTTACAAAATATAAAATATTGTCCGCATTTGGAAGTGCAGCTTTCCCTCATGGCACACTTAGAGTGATTTTCCAAACCCACACTGGGGTTTTAGTATTCAGCTGTTACTTTGTGACACATTGTGTGATTATGTAACGTTTCCTCAGTGACTTTCTGACTCGTCTTACACACTGATTCTGGTTTAGATTCATAATGAAGCCGTTTGATATTCTCATACTGATGTGAGGTGACCTTTCCATGCTCTTCAGTTCAGTCTCTGTGGAATGTCTGCAATTAGTTTAATGGTTTGTTGAATAATTGTGAAATTATGCAAGAAAAAATTAAGATTGAGTCTGACGATAAAGTGTAAATGCAACAAAAACACTTTCGGCTGGGTTTAGTGAATTTCCCCCAAAACTGCCTCATTTATAGGAGAAATCATCAGTTCTCGTGACGAGAAAAACACAATGCAGTGAAAATAATGTAGTGCTTTACAGAATGGCAAATTATAGTTATTTGTGTTAATATTGTATTGTTTGTGTAGCACTATGGTCAACATTATTGTATTATTATGTGCTTTATAAATAAATTGGAATTGAAATAGGAAGAACTGCAATATGATAGACACATAAGTGAATGGGAAACTAATTTCATTGTTTCCATTTGCTCTAATAGCGAAAGAAAAAAAATCAACATTAGTGTTTCCAGAAAGCATGAACTATTTATTATTATTTGATGCCATGGTAATTTAACAGAAAATATAGTGTTGTAAATTAAAAATGTAGGCTACAACACATGACATTCTGTTCACGACCTGGACTTATTGTTTTTATGGCAACACTATTGCCAAACCGAATCTAGTACAGAATACGGATCAGATCTGTCGGAAATTCCGCGTTTACATATTGTGATTATGAATTCTACGAGGACGTGAACGCTTTTACAACTCTGAGTAGCGTGAACAGCGTGAACGCACATTAGGCTTGTTTGAGATGAGCAAAATCTGCGCAGAACCGATCACCGGTGATCAGCGCGAGATGCATGCCGGTTAGAAATGTGTCCGAGTACGGTCCGCCTTGCTCTGATGTCATGCTGACGTATGTCAAAAATCTCTCGCGATCGCAAGGCGCACGTGTCGGATTCTGCAGTCGCGCGCAGTTGCTCTCCACCGACTGCGCTGATCAAAAGCACGATGGGAAACGACTTGCTGACGACACAGCTTAATGCTCATTGGTTTAAACAACTGTGATGTATTGTTCTCTTTTAAAATGTTTGATTTTAAAACTCTAATATCAGGTTTTATGTGTATATGTTATGTGTGAATATTCCCAAACTATCTGACAGTGCGATCTCTTTGGGTTATGCAATTTAATTTTTATAAAAAAATAAAATAAATAAAAACACATATGTCTGTATTAAAGAAAAAAATATTGGTAAACATGTATTTGGAATGGAATTAAATAACAAGTACTTTGGGTGTCTTGTTCATTTTATTTATTTTCATATAAAAGCAACAGAACTTGAATTGCATCCAGTTTATTAGCAACACTGTGCACGAGCGTGAATCCCGCGATATCCATCTTTGATCTCGCAGGTGTCAGATCCACTATGAGAAGAGAGAAGTGTCCGGCTTGCCTGCGCTTTTTTCACTCCTCCTCTCACTGCAGCCACCTACTCTCGGCTACATTTCAGGCGAGGCAAGGCGCATCTCAAACAAGCCTACTGTTTTCAAAAAGGTTTCCCACGAACACACTCCTCTGGCCTGCTATTGGTCACACTCACAGATAGCCCCGCCCCCAAACCCACGCCATTGGTTAAGCCCATTTCTGGCGCACTATCTTTTTAACGCACACTCTCGGAAACACCCTGTATTATAGAACAAGTTTTATGTTTTTTTTTTTTTTTTTTTTTTTTTTTTGCTTTTTCCTTTTCTCTGTATCCCCACATGTTCCTGTTCATTGTTCTGTATTATTTCTTTTTGTACTGAATTATTATTAAAAAAAACAAAAAATAAAAAAAAACACCTTGACACGCTCAAACAGAACGCGCGCTTACAGTAACAGGTGTGTGTTTCTGCTCATCATCCCCAAACATCTCTCTCCCTCTCTCTCTCTCTCTCTCTCTCTCTCTCTCTCTCTCTCTCTTCCTTCATCTCCGTTTATCCTCCTCCTATTCTTCACTGAACGGCCACGCGCTTCTCGGTTCTCCCCAGTCTCGCGCTAGTGATGACGCGACCTCTGCACGCGCACGAGCATGTATTCATGAACCGTGGACATGTGAGATTAGATGGAGGTCCATCAGCTGAGATCTTCGTGCTCAAGAACTGCTCCGTTTTACACTCCTCTCCATGCAATCCCTCGCTTTATCAGTCGCTTTCTCTCGCGCTTCATCATCTCGCGCGCCGCTTCCACCGCGATGGGGAATTAACTAAAGTTGTCGGAGAGCATCAGGAGATGTGAAGGATGTAATCTGAGGGAAAAGCGGATCGTGTTTCAGTCATGCAGGAGAAGAAGAAGAAGATGAAGATCATCCCGCAGGACCTGCTATCAATCGCTCATTTCTAAAACATTTCCACCGACACGCTCGAGGATGAAATCGGAGTGAGTTCGGATCCATGTCATGATGGACGTGTTCAGTTTCGTGAGGAGGTGAGTCTGCAGGCACGCGCGAACGTGCACGCTCTTTACATGATTATTATCATATCATGGCATTGACCTGTGTTTTAATCGCGTGTTTGACTGGATGATGAATATGCAGAAGTGATGATGATGATGATGATGATGTCACGGGAACTGATGATAACGCATCTGTCGCATCTTCTCATTCATTCAGTCCTGATGCCTTAAAATATCAGAATCTCACTTACAGTTGGAGCTTCTGCCTCTCAATACGAGGATGACAATTACACTGGGAACCTTTAGAAACAGCGAATCACTTCATAGTTGTCGACCGATATGTGGTTGTCAATAACCGATATCCATAACCAGATAAATATTATAGCCTATATACACGCAGATGTGTGTTAAAATTCTGCATTTAGAGATTTATAGTAAGTAAACTATGTAGAAAAACTATTTTAAATCAGAAATTTGTGCATTATCCAGTGTCTATGTAGATTTGGTATCAAACTATATTGATGACACACATGCCTATTGTGCAAATCAATAATAAAGTGATACAAATAATAGCTCCTATATCACAAAAAATGTCAAACTGTGGACATATGATCCTGATATAATGATGTGTTGCTACAAAATATGGAATCACTTCATTTTACTGAGACATTTAAGACATCTTGCAACTATATATATATATATATATATATATATATATATAACACACACACACACACACACACATATATATATATATATATATAACACACACACACACACACACACATATATATATATATATAACACACACACACACACACACACATATATATATATATATATAACACACACACACACACACATATATATATATATATATATATATATATATTATATGATTTAGTTACAGATTTAGTTAAAGATTTAGCTACATAAATGAATGTTTAATTTATACAATAAATTACATGCATATAATATATATGTATATATAACACACACACACACACACACACATATATAATATGCATGTAATTTATTGTATAAATTAAGCATTCATGTATGTAGCTAAATCTTTTGGCCTGCTGTTATTTATGATCATAATAACGCCCCTATTCTGCACGTATTATCAAACTCATATATGTTGATCACTGGAGAATGGCGCTGGTGATTTAATTCGTGTCCCTCATGTATAAGCCGGACGCTAAGCTCATTTCATCCCTGTGACTCTAAACTCTAGAACCTATTTGGCTTGTTTGATTTTTCTTGATTTTATCCCGGCTAATCCTCCTAAAGGATTGGCCTCTGGGTCCCAGTGGCGTCGTCGCCTCGTCCAGCGTTTATTCTGCACAATAATCATCCAGATTATACATCTATAGAACAGCTCTTTATTTCATCTGGCAGCTTTATGCAGGAGAGAATGGGTTTGTTCTGTGTGAATGGGAGGATTGAGGCCTTCAGGACTGTTCCCAGTATGGTTCCCAGTGTTCCCAATGCTGTTCCCAGTACGGTTCCCAGTGTTCCCAGTGCTGTTCCCAGTATGGTTCCCAGTGTTCCCAGTGCTGTTCCCAGTGTTCCTAGTGCTGTTCCCAGTACGGTTCCCAGTGTTCTCAGTGCTGTTCCCAGTACGGTTCCCAGTGTTCTCAGTGCTGTTCCCAGTGCTGTTCCCAGTGTTGTTCCCAGTGTTCCCAGTGCTGTTCCCAGTGTTGTTCCCAGTGTTCCCAGTGCTGTTCTCAGTGCTGTTCCCAGTGCTGTTCCCAGTGTTATTCCCAGTGTTGTTCCCAGTGTTCAAAGTGCTGTTCCCAGTGCTGTTCCCAGTGTTGTTCCCAGTGTTCCCAGTGATGTTCTCAGTGCTGTTCCCAGTGCTGTTCCCAGTGTTATTCCCAGTGTTGTTCCCAATGTTCAAAGTGCTGTTCCCAGTGTTGTTCCCAGTGTTCCCAGTGCTGTTCTCAGTGCTGTTCCCAGTGCTGTTCCCAGTGTTATTCCCAGTGTTGTTCCCAGTGTTCAAAGTGCTGTTTCCAGTGCTGTTCCCAGTGTTGTTCCCAGTGTCCCAGTGATGTTCCCAGTGCTGTTCCCAGTGCTATTCCCAGTGCTGTTCTCAGTGCTGTTCCCAGTGTACTTCCCAGTGCTGTTCCCAGTGTTGTTCCCAATGCTGTTCCCAGTGCTGTTCCCAGTGTACTTCCCAGTGCTGTTCCCAGTGTTGTTCCCAATGCTGTTCCCAGTGCTGTTCCCAGTGTTGTTCCCAGTGTTGTTCCCAGTGCTGTTCCCAGTGTTCAAAGTGTTGTTCCCAGTGCTGTTCCCAGTGCTGTTCCCAGTGTTCAAAGTGCTGTTCCCAGTGTTGTTCCCAGTGTTCCCAGTGCTGTTCTCAGTGCTGTTCCCAGTGTTATTACCAGTGTTGTTCCCAGTGTTCAAAGTGCTGTTCCCAGTGTTGTTCCCAGTGCTGCTCCCAGTGTTGTTCCCCGTGCTGTATCCAGTGTTGTTCCCAGTGTTCCCAGTGCTGTTCCCAATGCTGTTTCCAGTATTGTTCCCAGGGCTGTTCCCAATGCAGTTTCCAGTACTGTTCCCAGTGTTGTTCCCAGTGTTCCCAGTGCCATTCACCGTTTTCCCAGTGCTGTTCCCAATGTTCCAAGTGCTGTTCCCAGTGCTATTCCCAGTGCTGTTTCCAGTGCTGTTCCCAGTGCTGTGTCCAGTGTTCCCAGTGCTATTCCCAGTGTTCCCAGTGCTGTTGGGATTGCAAGTGTTTTGTGATGCTTAGAATGAGAAACATTTGATGTAGATGTTGAAGCGTTTTACAAAATGTTCAAATTCTGCAAAGCTCTCTCATGATTGTCTTAATCACCAGCATCTGCACAGATAAACTCGTTCATTATTTACTCACCAGAACCCACATGATGTTATTTCTCTTCCTTAACATGAAGTGAGAAATACTGACACTTTCTGACCTCATACTTCTAGCAATCATGACTCCTAAAAGCAGCCATACAGGGTCTAGACATTCACATGTACAAATCCTGTATAGGGCTGCAGGATTTGGGGAAAAAGTCATTCTGATAACCCCCCCCCCCCCCCCCCCATTTTTATATATAAAAATAATACTTTTTTTTTTTTATTAATAGTAATTATTTTTATTAAAATAAAATAAAATAAAAATGTTTTCTTAACCATTTTTTTATTATTATTAACAATATAAAAAAACAATAATATTTTTTATATTTAATTATTATTAACAATAATTATTATTATTTGATTATTATTATTAAAAATAAAATAATTATAAATAGCAATGATATTTTTATTATTATTAACAACAATAATAATTATGATTTTTATTATTATTATTTAAAATTTAATAAAAAATTGTGTACTTAAGAATAATAAAATATTATTATTATTATTATAAAAATGTGTATTTAAGAAAAAAAAAATATTATTATTGCAACATCACAATTTGGTTGTATTTTGATTAATTGTGAAGCCTTATTTCCAGCTTGGATCGAGCTGTCATACGTCATACTGAAAGAGAAATATTGGTCTCTGTTTTGTCATTTATGGTCACTATGAATTAGTGCACGTGTTCTGAATCTGAATCATGAACGTCTGGAACGTGTTACGGTTGAATTGTCTTGTAATGTCAGTCGTCATGTGATCTTTTTGAAGCTTTATAAACCGTAATCTGCTGCATTCTTAATCTCCTGAAAACAATAGCTCTTGCATAAGGAAAATATTGGACTTGAGGGATTAAATTAACATAATGAACTAAATGAATGAAGTTGATCAAATGTCACCAAAGGGCGAATGCTTGATTGTAAGACGCCGTGTGAAAGAGAGACGAGTGCATGTGCGGTGTGCATATTTGGACTTTGAAGAGACAGGCTGAAGGTTAAAGAGCGCTTCATCTTATTTATAAGACAGTGTATGAAAAGAAGCACTTTGGAGAGTTATGAAAGCATCATCTTTAATTCATGCATCTCTTCGCTGCTGGAGAGAACTGGCTGGAAAGATGATGCCTAAAATAATTAAAGTGCGTATGAATCCTGTTTCTGTGAGGAGGAACGGCCTTGAACGACAACTAAAGACGGATGTCTGAAATGAGGATTATGAAGGATATCTGTTTATGAACTCTCATAAAAACCATAAACTAGTGATTTTACTGAAGAGAAGAAAGTGCTGTTGCTTTAGCGGAGCAGCGTGTCAATGATCGTCTGTTACGCTTTAATGTTTCCAGACGTTTCATATCATTCATTCGCCCAGAGAAGACACACAACACGATATCTGTTATGTACTATGATTTTACAGATCATATTTTCATGTAAAGCAGTTATTCTTTCCTGCTATAATATGTAAGCAAATTAAAATCACTTGTTTAGTGAGTCATATTCAGTGTATTCACTGTAAAGCCGAGCTTCTACGCTGTAAAACAGATTATTAAAAAGAAATCTATTTTGTGTTGATTAAGTGACAATAAATCGATGAATTCATTTGAAGTTCATTCCAAAAATTCGAGTTTTGTCATCCTCATGTTGTTCTAAACTGATGTTTTAGTCATTATTCACTGATAATCTTGCCAAAGATATTATATTGACTTAAGAATGAATTATGATGCTTTCATGGCGGTTTTTTGTCATTTTTAGAGGATGGTCACTATATGAACCAGTGCTATTTTAGTTTAACTGAGATACTATTATAGTTTTTTTTTTTTTTTTTTCAGATTTAGTTTTCCTTTTAATGTTAGGAAATTTGTGTGTGTTTTTTTATTATATATATATATATATATATATATATATATATATATATATATATATATATATATATATTATTATTATTAATTATTATTATTTTATTTCTTTAAATACACTGCCTTTCTGCCTTTCCTTTGGGGTCAGAATGATGTTTCTGAAAAGAGAGTCCTCTGCTCACGAAAGCTTGTGTGTGTGTGTGTGTGTGTGACGCTCTTGTAGTTTCAGTGAAGGTCTGATGAGGGCAGCGATGATCTCAGATATTAATGCCATTCAAACGGCTTTATTTCCCTCTGGCCTCAAACAATGACAATCATGACTGCAATTATAATCGCTTTTATCAGTTTCATCAGTGCAAATGTGAGATTTGTGCAAATGAAAATTAGCAATTGCTTCACCTTTTTTTGTGCTTTATCTGCTGTAATAAAACAGCGCTGTACAAATATTCTGCATGAAAATCTCAAAGAACCACATTCTCTACACTGAAAAAAAATAAAATGAAAAATAAGACGACATTTAGCTCAAAACTGAAGCCTATTTTTAGCACAAATATAGAGAATCAACACAGAGATTAATGATAATTGCAAAAAACTGATAGGAAAATTCCCAAATGCATGAAAATAGTGAGGATTAGGGGAGAAAATGTGCATGAGAATATGTAATGCAATGCATACATTTATGCGAATTATAACTATGCATTTTGTCTGTTGTTTTGGTGACCTAAACACATTCTTGGCCGGTTTCAGGAGATGTTTGATGCGTGCTGAAGGGTTAGAAGGGTCAGTTATTACTGCATGCATGCTCTTCTGCTGCGTGTTGTGTTTCCATGCGACTGCTCTTTAAACTCGCTCATTGTTCACACAGAAGGGACAGGGTGTGCCAGACAGAGAGAGACGCACGTGCAGAATATTCATGAGCTCAAACGCCACAAACTTCTGTTAGAAGCGCTCAGATTCAACCGTACAAGCACTCGCTGCAGACGCTAAGCCTCGGCTGAAGCTCTTCAAGTCGTGTTGCATTATGAACTGCTCTTCAGCATACACTGCATTTCTGAAGGCCTCATATTTTGTGCTCTCTTTTTTATGTGATGTGTCCTGCAGTAGAAGTGAAGCTAGGTCTTGTGTTACGGTGTTTACAGTCCTTAATGCTCGATGTACGTCTTTGATGTAAGGGGGAACAAATGTGGCTTTCGTTTCGCTGAAATACATTTAAAATCACCTTTTCTGTTTGTTTCAAAAAGGATAAACAGTAACTGCAACTTTGTTGAGGTCGGTAAGATTAGTTAATGTTTCTGAAAGAGCCTCACAAAAGCTGCATTTATTTCATCAAAAATACAGTAAAAATTGTAAAATATTATTACAATTTAAAAATGCTGTTTTCTATGTGAATATATAGTAAAGTGTAATTTATTCCTATAATCAAAGCTGAATTTATTTGATCAAAAATATAGTAAAAATTTTAAAATATTATTACAATTTAAAAATGCTGTTTTCTATGTAAATATATAGTAAAGTGTAATTTATTCCTATAATCAAAGCTGAATTTATTTGATCAAAAATATAGTAAAAATTTTAAAATATTATTACAATGTAAAAAAGTAATTTTCTATTTGAATATATAGTAAAGTGTCATTTATTCCTGGGATCAAAGCTGAATGTTCAGCATTTACTAATACATAATTAAAATCAAAAGTTGTATCTGTTAATTTTATTTAATGGACTAACATGAACTATGAACAGTTATATTATTATTATTAAATAGAAACAAAGATTAATAAATGCTGTAACGAATGTATTGCTCATTGTTAGTTGATATTAATAATGCATTGTTTAGTAATAGAACCTTATTGTAAAGTGTTACCAATAAACTTTATATTTGGTTTTTGGCAAAATGAAAACTTTAATTTCGGATTTGATGTTTTAGTAAAAACTTTAGGGGTCCAAATTATCCTTTTATGAAAACAAAAATCCCCCAAAAAATTCAATATATATATATTTTTTGTACAAAAATCATACAGGTTTGAAACATGAGGATGCGTAAATGACAGCGAAGTGTAATTATGGTAATTTCAGAAGGAATGGGAAGGTTTGTATTTCCTGTGTGTATTGTTATGAGCAGCTCTGGCCTCGGGCTTCAGTTCTGGTGTAATATGTGTGTGTGAAACGCTCATTAGCAGCTGTGTGTGTGTTATTACCCTGTCATTAGCAGTGGTGTTTCCCAGCTGCTCCGATGATGCTCGGGATTCAGGAATAACAGGGCGGATTCAGTGTTTCTGTTGCGCTTTAATGACGGCCTGTCAGGATCAGTGTGAAGAGCCTCCATTACTGATGGATATAAAGACGCCACACTCACTCAGTGTTTCTGAACATTCTTAAATCAAGAGACATTTACTGGAGAAGCCAGTTTTATTACTGTGTTCAACAGTGCAGGATTACAGTGTTTATTTAAAGTGCACTATTATGCTATATTTTACAGTCATCCAAGGTCAAAAACACTTTAATGTCCTCATAATCTCCACTGCAGCGTCAGCTCTTTCCTCTCAGTGTCTGAAACACTTCCATCGAAGATTCAGCCCCTCTAAACCCCGCCTCTCTGAGAGTCTGCTGTGATTGGCCAGATGACCCAGTCTGCTGTGATTGGTCAGATGACCCAGTCTGCTGTGATTGGTCAGATGACCCAGTCTGCTGTGATTGGTCAGATGACCCAGTCTGCTGTGATTGGTCAGATGACCCAGTCTGCTGTGATTGGTCAGATGACCCAGTCTGCTGTGATTGGTCAGATGACCCAGTCTGCTGTGATTGGTTAGATGACCCAGTCTGCTGTGATTGGTCAGATAACCCAGTCTACTGTGATTGGTCAGATGACCCAGTCTGCTGTGATTGGTCAGATAACCCAGTCTGCTGTGATTGGTCAGATGAACCAGTCTGCTGTGGTTGGTCAGATGACCCAGTCTGCTGTGATTGGTTAGATGACCCGGTCTGCTGTGATTGGTTAGATGACCCGGTCTGCTGTGATTGGTCAGATGACCCAGTCTGCTATGATTGGTCAGATGACCCAGTCTGCTGTGATTGGTCAGATGACCCAGTCTGCTGTGATTGGCCAGATGACCCAGTCTGCTGTGATTGGTCAGATGACCCAGTCTGCTGTGATTGGTTAGATGACCCAGTCTGCTGTGATTGGCCAGATGACCCAGTCTGCATTGGTTAGATGACCCAGTCTGCTGTGATTGGTCAGATGACCCAGTCTGCTGTGATTGGCCAGATGACCCAGTCTGCTGTGATTGGCCAGATGACCCAGTCTGCTGTGATTGGCCAGATGACCCAGTCTGCTGTGATTGGTCAGATGACCCAGTCTGCTGTGATTGGCCAGATGACCCAGTCTGCTGTGATTAGTCAGATGACCCAGTCTGCTGTGATTGGTTAGATGACCCAGTCTGCTGTGATTGGCCAGATGACCCAGTCTGCTGTGATTGGCCAGATGACCCAGTCTGCTGTGATTGGCCAGATGACCCAGTCTGCTGTGATTGGCCAGATGACCCAGTCTGCTGTGATTGGTCAGATGACCCAGTCTGCTGTGATTGGTTAGATGACCCAGTCTGCTGTGATTGGTCAGATGACCCAGTCTGCTGTGATTAGTTAGATCAGGGTTCACCAATCTCGGTCCTGGAGGGCCGCTGTCCTGCAGAGTTTAGCTCCAACCCCAATTAAACACACCTGAACCAGCTAATCAAGGGCTCATTAGGCATACTAGAAACTTTCAAACAGGTGTGTTGGAGCTGGTTGGAGCTAAACTCTGCAGGACAGCGGCCCTCCAGGACCGAGATTGGTGAACCCTGAGTTAGATGACCCAGTCTGCTGTGATTGGTCAGATGACCCAGTCTGCTGTGATTGGTTAGATGACCCAGTCTGCTGTGATTTGCCAGATGACCCAGTCTGCTGTGATTGGTCAGATGACCCAGTCTGCTGTGATTGGTTAGATGACCCAGTCTGCTGTGATTGGTCAGATGACCCAGTCTGCTGTGATTGGTTAGATGACCCAGTCTGCTGTGATTGGCCAGATGACCCAGTCTGCTGTGATTGGTCAGATGACCCAGTCTGCTGTGATTGGTTAGATGACCCAGTCTGCTGTGATTGGTCAGATGACCCAGTCTGCTGTGATTGGTTAGATGACCCAGTCTGCTGTGATTGGCCAGATGACCCAGTCTGCTGTGATTGATCAGATGACCCAGTCTGCTGTGATTGGTTAGATGACCCAGTCTGCTGTGATTGGTCAGATGACCCAGTCTGCTGTGATTGGTTAGATGACCCAGTCTGCTGTGATTGGCCAGATGACCCAGTCTGCTGTGATTGGTCAGATGACCCAGTCTGCTGTGATTGGTCTACTCTGCTGTGATTGGTCAGATGACCCAGTCTGCTGTGATTGGTCTACTCTGCTGTGATTGGTCAGATGACCCAGTCTGCTGTGATTGGTCAGATGACCCAGTCTGCTGTGATTGGTCAGATGACCCAGTCTGCTGTGATTGGCCAGATGACCCAGTCTGCTGTGATTGGTCAGATGACCCAGTCTGCTGTGATTGGTCTACTCTGCTGTGATTGGTCAGATGGCCCAGTCTGCTGTGATTGGTTAGATGACCCAGTCTGCTGTGATTGGTCTACTCTGCTCTGATTGGTCAGATGACCCAGTCTGCTATGATTGGCCAGATGACCCAGTCTGCTGTGATTGGTCAGATGACCCAGTCTGCTGTGACTGGTCTACTCTGCTGTGATTGGTCAGATGACCCAGTCTGCTGTGATTGGTTAGATGACCCAGTCTTCTGTGATTGGTCAGATGACCCAGTCTGCTGTGATTGGTTAGATGACCCAGTCTGCTGTGATTGGTCAGATGACCCAGTCTGCTATGATTGGTCAGATGACCCAGTCTGCTGTGATTGGTCTACTCTGCTGTGATTGGTCAGATGACCCAGTCTGCTGTGACTGGTCTACTCTGCTGTGATTGGTCAGATGACCCAGTCTGCTGTGATTGGTTAGATGACCCAGTCTTCTGTGATTGGTCAGATGACCCAGTCTGCTGTGATTGGTTAGATGACCCAGTCTGCTGTGATTGGTCAGATGACCCAGTCTGCTATGATTGGTCAGATGACCCAGTCTGCTGTGATTGGTCTACTCTGCTGTGATTGGTCAGATGACCCAGTCTACTGTGATTGGTTAGATAACCCAGTCTGCTGTGATTGGTCAGATGACCCAGTCTGCTGTGATTGGTCAGATGACCCAGTCTGCTGTGATTGGTCTACTCTGCTGTGATTGGTCAGATGACCCAGTCTACTGTGATTGGTTAGATAACCCAGTCTGATGTGATTGGTCTACTCTGCTGTGATTGGTCAGATGACCCAGTCTGCTGTGATTGGTTAGATAACCCAGTCTGCTGTGATTGGTCTACTCTGCTGTGATTGGTCAGACGATCCAGTCTGCTGTGATTGGTCAGATGACCCAGTCTGCTGTGATTGGTCAGAAAGCAAACGCTCATTATCATATCTGAATCTCAGCTCTTGATCACAGTGATACGAACAGTAACGATGGCGTGGGTTTTACCGTATCAATCTCAGAAAACAGCGTCTTCTCCACATGAACAACAAGAGCCAAACTCTCCCAGTCTCAGATACACCACAGTGTTTGGGGGCGGAGCTAAGAGACGCTGCTCGCCGGCAGTAAAAGCATTCATGAGCTGAAGCTGGAGTTCATCGTCCCTGGTGGTTCGGTATCATTAGCACTACAGTAGAGCACACAAGTCTCCAGACTCGAGTGTGAAGCGTCTGAGATATTACCTGACAACAGCCCATTTGCAGGAGCGAGACGAACTCCTTCCCCAGACGATCCTCCACTTCTCATGAACATCTGACCTGGACTCCTCATGTCTCGGGATCTGTGATTGTGGGATTCTTCCATCTGTGCGCCGCTTACATCATCTCGACTGCATGCTGGCGTGTTCAGGGCTTTGCTGTAATCTGCCACAGCGTCGCACTGGTTTGCTGGAAGAGTCACTATAAGCCATCAGCAATTTAGAAGGAATGAAAGTGCGGGATTTCACTATTATTGGGCCACGGGTTCGACAGCTAAATTGCTGTTATTAAATATAATAAAGCCTTCTGTTCTGTAAGTGCCTGTTTGAGAGACAGTGTTTAAATAGACTATAGTTTTCCTCTTGTGTCACATTTAAAAAAAGGATAAATGTTATATACCGACAGGCAGTGGTTCCTACCGTTGCACTAATGCACTGTCAAAATAAGATCAATAGGATAAATAATAAATCTGTTTTATTTCATTTTTTCATAGTTTCTCTTTTTTTCATATTTCGTGTTTTCTCGTTTTAATGGTTTATTTAAATGTAAAAATGAATTAATTAGTGGTTTACTTTTTATATAAAAATGGTGATGTCATAAAAATCCCTGATCCATTTTAGCGGAAGTGAGAGACTAAATGAGAATTTTGTCATTGTTGTGGAAGCTTATTCATAACCTTAAGGCGAACATATTCATACTTGAAGCTATAAAACTAAAAGTTTGATTCCAGGGTGTCTTTAAGAGCTGTGAGTGTGTGTGTGTGTGTGTGTGTTTCTGCTGATAGTTTCCTGAACTCTTATTTTGGCGTGTTGCGGTGAGGAGCCGTGAGTTTGTGTGTGAGACGTGTGTGTAAGTTTCTCTGAGAACCGATGTGTGTTAGTTACTTCTAACTCTCCGTGCCACATGCACATTAATATAATCACATCTGCAGTTAAAGCGTGTGTGTGTTCAGACGAAGAGAGGAATGGACACGCGACTGAGGGAACATGATGAGCTTCTCTCTCAGACTGAATTATTGATTCGGCTCATGCATGAGCGATCGACTTGTGCTGGAATGTGTCCTTCACTGGGCGAGCAAAAACATTAAGTAATTACAGCGAGACGCAGTCCGAGATATTAAACATTTATCCGTTGTGTGATGCTGTTATTGTCAAGGCTTGAACAGCTGCGTGTAATAATGTCTTCAGATTTGTCATTTAGTGAGGGACTTGTGGGAAAAGAAACCCACATAATTATATAATATTATGTTATGTAATATCTAATTAACATTAACATTTTGATGTGTTTGATTCATTTCGGTGAATCGATTCATTTGAGTGATTCATTGAATCATTTAAATGAATCGAGTCGCTGAAATGAATCAATCATGATTCAGAGAGTCAGTTTGCAGTGTTTTTGCGTATTATTTTGTGAAAAGATTATAATGTAAAATAGATAAACATAATGGTATAATAATAACACTTTAACTCAAGGTTTCATTAGTTAACTAACAATGAGCAACACTTTAATCCCAACATTTACTAATACACTGTCCCCTGGTTTCACAGACAGGGCTTAAGACTAGTCCTAGACTAAAATGTAAGTCTGAGCTGTTTCCACTGAAATAAACTTGCACTGACTGATCTTAAAAATATATCAGTGCCTTTTTAGTTTTAAGATGCACATCGGTAATGTTTTTTTCTAAGCATGTTTATAAAAATTACTTAAATGTCCTAATTGATCTATGGTCTAATCCTGGCTTAGTCTAAGCCCTGTCTGTGAAACCGGGCCATTATGTGTTAACATTAGTTAATCCATTGTGAACTAACATGAATATTAACAAAGGTTAATACATGCTGTGGAAATATTGCTCGTTGATGGTTAATTCTTTCACTAATGTTAATAAACGAGAGCTTTATTATTTATGAAGTTTCATCAGTAGTTTTAATGCCTGTTAAGCTTTAGTTTCCTACAGTTTTCCTGTGGGATTCGCACTCACTGTCCGGCTAATTAGCTGGAGATATTAGTTTGACTGTCATTCGCCCTCTCACAGTCTCATTCCGCTGCCATGGCAACGGATCCCAGTTTAACAGCTTCATTTGCATGTCAGTCATTTCAGTGCTTAGAAAATTAATTACTTTCCTTCTGTCGTTAAGCTTGAATGTAAGATTGCGAAGATCATAGGATCATCAGCGAGGAAATAGGGATGGACAGACATTAAATATCATAGTGACTATTAAGATCAATATATATATTCATATCAGTGTCATTTTAGTATGATTTACTATTATAGAATTTATTATTAGATTTTAACATTTAATAATATGTAATATTATATGTAAAATAACCATTTTTAGGTGCTTTTTAATATTTTAGCTTTAATTTTATATTTATTTCAGTTTATTTTTTAGCCATTTTAGAACTTAAACTTATAAATAAAATAATAATAAAAATATGCATTTCTACTGCATAATCACAAACTAATTTGTTTAAGTTTATTATAGTAGTTATTCATATTTTTACATGTATTAATGCATTTTAGTCATTTTGTTAGGTGCTTTTTTAATATTTTAGCTTTATTTTATTTTTATTTTTAATAATTTTAAACTTAAACTTATAAATAAATGGCCAAGGCAACATTTCTACAGCAATTTCAGTAACATATTCCTTCAAGTTTATTTTTTCATAAAAATTTTTCATAAATTTTTTTTCCATCACCAAAAATCGATTGTTCATAGTTTTAGATTACAATAACAACACTTTCATTTGTTGAATAACTTATTAACTATGTTTTGGATAAGTCAATTCAATGATCTTTTCATGTAATTATTACCTCTTTTTATTTCCCACATGATAGAATCATGACAAAAATACAGTAAAAACAGTGAAATATTATTCCAGTGTAAATCATCTGTTCTCTATGTGAATATACAGTAAAGTGTAATTTATTCCTGTGATCAAAGCTGAATGTTCAGCATCATTACTCCAGTCTTCAGTGTCACATGATCCTCCAGAAATCACTCTAATATGATGATTTGATGATCAAGAAACATTTATGATTATTATCAGTGTTGAAAACTAAAACATCAACTTTTTGATGAATAGAAAGTCCAAAAGAACAGCATTTATTAGATTGTGAGTCTTTTGTAACATAATAAATCTCTTCATTATAAAAGTATGAATTTGATTTGTTGACCCCAAACTCTTGAGCCGTATATATTGTATACCGTCCGCAGCTTTAAACATGAATAATCCACGGTATTTGAGCACTGACTCTTAGTGCACTAGTGTTGAACACATGATTTATTAATGCTCCACGAGGGGCTTGTGTTTCTCTGTCCGGTACGGTTACTCCCAGACATCCCCATCCCGATCCAGTGGAGTTAAAGAAGCGGCGTCGATGATAAAACACGCTAATGAAGGTCCTGTCGGGGAAAATGGAAGAGAGTCTTGCTTGTCTGTCGTTCTGTTCTGAAGACTCGGCGTTTGACATCGTGAGTGAATTATTCTGTTTATGAGGAACCTGATCACTTTACATGCGGATCTAGTGTTCGGTCTCTTCATCGTGTTTTAATATTTGTGCTGTATATATATAGAGTATATTATGCATCACACCAGCTTTCTGCTTAAAGCGAGTATTGAAATGTGGGACGTTTCTGTGTACTTATGTTTCCGCCGCAGGATCAAAACTTGTGAGTTTACATCCACATTTGTGACATTCTGACTGTTTTTCTTGGAATTCTGAGTTTACTTATCCTCATCATTTTAACTAATTTT
>NC_140215.1:657500-675000 GCF_951802725.1 Rutilus rutilus
AAAATAGCCCCACATCATCACATAGCCTTCACCATACCTAGAGATTGGCATGGTTTTATTTCAGTTAGCCTAAAAGCTAGTTTGATTTGCATTGAGAGATGATCTTATGGAAAGTACCCCATGCAAATCTCTAGGTATGGTGAAGGCTATGTGATGATGTGGGGCTATTTTAATTCCAAAGGCCAAGGGAACTTTATCAGGATGCATAGTATCCTAAAAAAAAAATACTTAAAAATACTTAAAAATAAAAATCTGCCTGCCTCTATGGGAATTTAACATAGGGGTGTCCAGACTTATGCACCATGTATTTTAAGGAAGAACATTTATTTATTTACGATACATTATTCATTCACAAAGAAAATTGGTGTCCTTAAAGGTTGGATTTTTCCAAATTTTTTAAATTAAGGCATTAAGTTTAATTTCCAAAAGATGATTTTTTATTCCTCTTTTTAGTCAACTTTAGCATGGGTGTCTAAACTTATGCATAGCACTGTATATAATCATGTTTCTCTCGGTCCCTCAAAGTTGCGTTGGATTTTCTCCTCAGCGTAAAGGTTTAGAGGCCCATCTATCACTGTTTTCCATGTTCGTAGAGTTAGTTACTAGAGTAAATATATAGGCTTTAATCTGTGTGTTTTTTTATAATGGCGTGTGCTGATGTTTCGCGTGTGTTCGGCCAATCAGCGAACACTAACATCACTGTAGTTCCTATAGCGCTGGTTTAGACTGACTCTGAAGGAGGAGTAAATGAGTTCCTCCAAAAGGAGTTCCTAGAACTAAAATCATTCCTAGTTCCTGTGAACAAACACGCCAAAATCCGGGAACTTCCTCCAATAGTTCTGGGAACGGTGAAACGGTTCCTCCGGAGCGAAAGCCCCTGATGTTGTGCATTCAGTGTTTCTCTCAGTGCAGATGTTCGACGCTTCAGTGTGACGTTCCCTCCATCCGCTTCCCGAATACTGATTCTGTCCTCGCCGCACTGCACACACACACACACGCACACACACACACACTTGCGTATGCGAGAGACGCGAGCTTGAGTGAAGCTTCTGAAACATTAGCATGATGAAACATGCGTCAGCCTTCTGAAGTGACAAACACACACTAATGCTGCACTTTCTTTCCACTATTGATGAGATAAATCAGAGGATGAGGAAGAACTGCGTGTGCTTTGGCTTTTTCTGTTTGTCTATGAGCTTTGATGGAAAGAATAAGCCGATATACCATAATACGATATATTGCGATACTGAACATGCACAGTGTTATTATTGTGGGCTCTCCAGAGTACCGGGACTACTTCATTATTGCAAATTATGTAGATTTTTAGAATGCATTTTTGTTGCGTACATGTATCGTGTGAAACAGACGGTGTTTCGGTCTCGATTTCCAGCACAAACATCTAAACATTCTTAAATCGAGATTCATTTACTGGAGAAGAAGCAGAATAACTGAAGATATTAAGATATAAATGATCAAAATGAAGTGAGTTTGTGCTTAAAACGAGAACAGATTATCTGCCAACGGAGTCAGGAAGATAGTCTTAAAACAAGCTCATTTTTCTGACTCCACTGTCGGATACAAGACAAACATACTGAGGAAGAACATCATTTCTTGCCATTTTAATTTGGACTTCAACATGATTCTTGGTTATCGTTCATTTTCACAACTATAGACTTCATGCGCCAGAGAAACGAGTGATCAACAGCATCTGTAGAATATTGTCTATGAACTCTGTATATCTCGCTCTGTATATCTCTACGGTAGGGAAGCTTGTTTCCGCCACAGCATAAAACATTTTAAAAGATAATTGAGACTTTTTATCTCACAATTGCGAGTTTACATCTCACAATTCTGACTTTATTTCTCAGATTTGCGAGATATAAAGTCAGATTTGCGAGATATAAAGTCAGATTTGCGAGATATTAAGTCAGAATTACGTGATATAAAGTCGCAATTGGGTGTTATAAAGTCAGAATTTCAAGTATATTTCTCGCAATTGCGAGTTTATATCTCATAATTCTGACTTTATAACACACAATTGCGACTTTATATCACGTAATTCTGAGATAAAAAGTCAGAATTGTGAGATTAAAAAGTTGCAATTACCTTTTTTATTTTTCACTCTGTGGCGGAGACAAGCTTCCATACTATGGCATCGCTGTGGAGGAGTGATCAGCTGGTGAAGTGGATTTATTTACTAAAGAGTTAACGAAAGTTATCATGAGCACTGTAATGTTGAAAGCAGATGTCAGTAGATTTTAAAACGAGCCGTTTATTCATAAATACGTAAGATCGCAGTGAAAATACAGACCGGAAGAAAAGGGGCGGAGCCACGTAAGCTCTATACCGTGATAAAGCCTTCAGTAGTTATGGTGATATGAACATTTGGAAC
Source organism: Rutilus rutilus (assembly GCF_951802725.1). NCBI lineage: Eukaryota > Metazoa > Chordata > Actinopteri > Cypriniformes > Leuciscidae > Rutilus > Rutilus rutilus. The sequence continues at coordinate 659,893 of NC_140215.1, forward strand.
CATCACATGCCTGACTGATGGAAACATGAGCTTCTGAAAATACACTGGGAAATAAATTTCACTCCAAAATTGCTAATAAATTTCACAAACAATTAGAAAAACTCTAGAAAAAGGCTGAAATATTTTCTTGTAAATCTTCGAAAAATATTTTTTTAGCCGTTTGCATTCGTCTAGCGCATCTGTTGTGGTGAACTGACGTACACTAGATGGACGTGTTTGCTGTTGTGCTCAGCTGGTTAATGTGCTCCGGTTATTATATGATCTGTGTTATCTGAGTGTTCTGGTGACTGTGAAAGCGTCTGGTCTGTGTTGGTGTGTAATTATTATCCAGCAGAAGGAGTGTGTGTGTGTGTGTGTGTGTGTGTGTCACACGAGGGTTGTGGGTCTTCAGCCAGGGATTATTATGTAAGAGCGAAACACAACATTGTGCAGATCAGATGCAGGAAGATTCCCGTCGGGTCCGTCTTCTTCCCCGGCCGAGATGCGACTTCATCCTCGGGTGTGTAATAATCCATGCTTTCAACTCGTTATGAAAGATTTTCTTAATATTGAGTCAAAGTCATGTAAGAAGTCGCAGTTTATGAAATATTCTCATTGCATTTGCCAGATTTGTGTTTGTTTACTGCGGCGTGTGATGCTTCATCCGAGGGTTGCTCACTGTTAAGGGCACTAGAACGATACACACTGGTTGAGATTCATTCAGAAAAGAAATGTTAGTTATTAGAATTATTATTTGTTTAAAATACAGATTATTATTTTATTTCTAAAACTCCATCACAGTCTATTAATCATTGCGTATGTAATTTCAGGTGCAAATGATAATGTCACGACACTCAACACTCAACTGATAACCATTGCAATACTGTTGTTTAGCTTTTAATTTTGTAATATATATATATATTTATATTATACAGTGGATGCAAAGGATACTTGAGGCACGACACTTTAACACTGTATTTCATGCGCTGATCAATGTGGAGATTTTGGGATATTGGCCTTTCATAATGTTTCAGACTAGTGGAAATAAAACATGCAGATGCACTTTTAAGAGTTTATTTAATTCTATTTGCGGCTCAGTGCACATCTTTAAAGGCGGCGAGTTTGAGTAAAAAATCTCCACATTCACTAAACTTTACAGTTTCATTCATATCTATAATCTGAAGGTTTGATATTCGCCTGATTGTGAACACTTGAAGCCGTTGGGCCCTATTTTAACGATCTAAGCTCATGGTCTAAAGCGCAGGACGCAAGTTCACTCAGGGCGGGTCGGAATCCACTTTTGCTAGTTTAACGACGGGATAAATGGTCGGTGCTCCCGGCGCTGGTCTAAAAGGGTTGTCTCTATTCTCTTAGTGAGTAATGGGTGTGTTTTGGGATTTACGTGCGTTAAACCAATCAGAGTCTCATCTCCCATTCCCTTTAAATGCCAGTTGCGCTCGTGCCATGGCGGATTCGCTGTTTACATGACGGAATCTGATAGTGGAAAGACTGAACGCGTCTCCAGAGCGCAAACGGATCTGCTCGTGCGCGAGGTCAAAGTGCGCAAGCAGAACATCTACGGGACAAGCCGGATTCACCATATCTTTATGCACACAATAATAATCTTTTACATTGTAATCCTTTTAATTTTAATATTTGGCATGTGTGTGTGCTGCTGTGCGTCCCTGTGTGTGTATAAGCAGAGTGTGTGTGTATAAGCAGAGTGTAGCGCGTTGTGGACCCGCCTATAGGCACACATTAGTAATGCACTCTTTAAATAACAAAAAAAAATATTCCACCATTGACTTTAGAGCAGGTCTCAGTGGGTTTAAACATCGCGGCGCAGGACGTGAAAATGAAAACTGCGTCGGGCTGAAACTAGCAAAACACATTGCGCTGCATTGCTCCTGGTGTAAGATTGGGCCCTTTATGTCTAAAGCATTATGAAGGTATTCAGGATGTACATTTATAATGCATTATCTCTTCATAAATAGTTTATTTATGTTAAATATTTGCAGATTCCTTGTTACATCTGAAATTGGGTTGTTTGTCGTATGTTTTAATGCATTATCATTTCTAAGTGTGCAACAATGAATAGTTGAGTATTATAACTGCGCTTATAATTAATTCATGAAATCATGCAATGCATTAGAAGGTGCATAATTCTAAATACTCTTAATGCATTATATATAACGGCTCTAAGTGAAGGGTTTGAGTATGATGATGTCATACAGTCGTGCTGTGATTGGTTGTTGACTCTTCGTCCTGAAATAGAAGCAACATCTTTAAAATAAAGAAACTGAAAACTCTGGTGCTCAGCAGAACTGTGAACGCCCGGGGCTTTAGAGATCAGATCTGAATCTGTGTGTGTGTGTGTGTGTGTGAGAGCAGTGAATAATCTGCTGTCCGTCAGTGCGAGACAGTGCGTGTGTGTGTGTGCGAGTGTGTCCTGACAGACAGTGTGTGGGTGTGTGTGTGTGTGTGTGTCTTGACAGACAGTGTGTGGGTGTGTGTGTGTGTGTGTGTGTGTGTGTGTGTCTTGACAGACAGTGTGTGGGTGTGTGTGTGTGTGTGTGTGGGTGAGCTGAGGATTCATACGAACAGCTTTTGTGTCACGTGACTTTAAATCACAGCGGTCGCAAAACAAAGGATTTCTGTACGGTGCAGTCGAGTGTTTCTGCTCATAAGTGTGTGATTTATTAGTCTCCTCATACTGGGGTATTTAGCATGACGTCTGGACCTCGCTGAGTGCATTAGCGTCCGCTCGCTGTTTCAGCGCCGCTGGTTCCGGAAGGGTTTATTCATTCGTTTCTCCCGTAGGGATTTCAAACACGTCTTGGTTAAAGTGTCATAAGCCATGAACCGGATCAGTTTACGAGGAGAATCGGCAAACACTAGCGCTGTGCAACGACTGATCACATCCAAAATAAAAGTTTGTGTTTACATTATATGTGTGTGTGTACTGTGTAGAATTATTTCGTATAAAAATACACACATATGCGTGTCTATATTTAAGAAAAATGTGTTATTTATATACAATCTAATTTATTTCTTTATTTTAAAAAGAAAAAAAGAAAGAAAAAAAGAAAAAAGTTTTCAGTTTCTTTATTTTAAAGATGTTGCTTCTATTTCAGGACGAAGAGTCAACAACCAATCACAGCACGACTGTATGACATCATCATACTCAAACCCTTCACTTAGAGCCGTTATATATAATGCATTCAGTATTTAGAATTATGCACCTTCTAATGCATTGCATAATTTCATGAATTAATTATAAGCGCAGTTATAATACTCAACTATTCATTGTTGCAGACTTAGAAATGATAATGCATTAAAACATACGACAAACAACCAAATTCAGATGTAACAAGGAATCTGCAAATATTTAACATAAATAAACTATTCATGAAGAGATAATGCATTATAAATGTATACATGCAAATAATTCTTAAATATATACATGCATATGTGTGTTTTTAAATTTACAAAACACAAACTTTCATTTTGAATGCGATCAATCGTTGCACAGCACTAAATATCAGATGATACTGTGAAGTTCATTGAGGGAAAGAACTACAATCCCATGATGCATTGCAAACGGCATGATCACATTAAAAACCATGGAGAAATATAAAACTGCTCATTTAAAAATATCCATTATATGTAAAGACAGTATACTTTAAGCTTCTTGCTAAATATGCTTCTATATTCAAACATTTAAGTATTTAAGTGCTTCATGGGAGTGGGCGGAGCTAACGAGTTTTCTGCACAGCATCATGGGTAATGTAGTTTTTCACCACGAGTGTTGCCGTTAAACATGATTATTGTTAAACTAAGTTGAAATAATGCGAGCTGACGGCTTCAACTGAAGCGAAACCCATGGATTAACATCCTCGCCGCTCGCAGCACGGCTGACTTCAGAGATTTATACGTTATCGTTAAAAATCCGTTTTCCTGTGGAGAAAATAAATGGAGTTTTTACTTCCGCCCACAGTTCTTGTTTTTGCATGCTGTGTAAGTTTGGGATTTTCTGATAGTGTTAATTGCACAGATGGATCTCAGAGAACGAGCCGAATAAGGCGTTCTGCTCTTCAGAAGCGCTGGTGGTTCTGGACCTTGTTTGGAGTGTGTTCTGTAACTGAGGAGAGATGTGATCTGGGCCAGCTGGATCAGCGCTCCTTTAAATCCTGCAATCCGTCTCTATTACGGCAGAGAAGCGCTTATGATTGCAGTGTGGAGAGACTTTAACCAGGACATCTCTCAAACGTTAAGAGTCTGAACCGGTTTGGAAATGAAAATGAAATGTCTGTGCATTGGGTTTCTGCAATCATTTCACACAGTTCCAGTCATGAACACACACACCGTTTACATAAGAGACACACAGGCTGTGTTCCAAAACCTGCAGACGGCCTACGCTCACAACACACAATACTCGCTTTTATTGCAGAGATGCATTTATATTTACTTTTGACATGTTTTATGTTATATATTATGTATATATGTTAGAGTTATTAGAGTTATGAATGTGTAAAATAGTTTTTGCTGCAACATTTTCTGTGCCGTTTGCATGTTCTGTACTTTGTGGAAAATGAAGTAGCATGAACTGCCTTTTTAATGCATTTGGTCATTTTATTTCAATTATCAATTATGCATCAAGTTTCACAACACAAACTACTCGTTTTTATTTCATAGATGCATTTTTTACATATGTTTTGCTTAGGCTTTAGTTTGTAATTATAGTTAACTTATGGTCAACTATTGTTAAAATAGTTGCATGCCATTATTTAAATATTGTGTGTCGTTTGCATATACCCCACTTTCTCCTTTATAGATGCATTTGGTCATTTTATTGGAGTCTTGAGTGGTTCGCTCGGCTCTAACTTACACTAACTGCATTGAAATCAATTACGCCTCAAGTTTCGGTGCGTTCCTCTAATGCTCAGGCTTTGCTGTCTCTCTGTAGAGTTTAAAACGAGTTTGATTTGAGTTATGTGTGCGATAGACAGCTGGAGGAGTGATAAGAGCTTCTCACCTGGTTAATCTGATTGGTCAGGTAAGATGAGATGCTGTAATGCCTGGATGAGAGTCCATTAACCAGATGCATTGAGCTTTTGACTGGAATAATTCACATAACCATATAAAAGTGCAGTTATGAAGCGCTGACGCCAGATCAGATTAATAAAAGAGTTTCTCAGCACGAGTGAGTCAGAGAGGTCTGCGTGTTTGCTCGGGCGTTTAGTCACAATGCTGATCTGCTCTTTTGTGCGGTTGTCGCTCTGTGCGTTTGTGATTTGAGTGTCTTTTGTCTTGTGAATGTTTCCGATGAGTCCGTTGAATAACCATGTGACTCACCGTAAGACGACAGCCAGTGAAGTCATGAGTAATCATCATCATCATCATCATCATCATCATCATCATTGCAGCTCGTTTATGCTTTATTCACACTGGCAATTCTTATACATTTCATATAATGAGATATTCAAATCATTTCCATAAATATTGATAAAAATGTTTTCTTGCAGTTTTGCTGTAGAATTTCTCAATGTTCCTATTAATAAAATGGGGGTAAATGAAGTAATATCATGGTAAAACATGGTAACATTCAAAACTTCATTGTTCAAGAGTTCATACTGGTAATTCTCATATTGTATGTTCTTATAAATTTCATATAATGATATATTCAAATAACATTTCTCATAAATATTGATCAAATGTTTTCTTGCATCACAAGGGTTTTTGCTGGAGTTCTTGTAACATTTTAAATTTCAAAGAATTTCTAAAATATTCTTTGTAATAAAATGGGGTAAATTAAGTAATATGGTAAAAAAACAAAACATGGTAACATAAAAAAAAAAAAAAAGTGTTCACTCATTAATAAGTTACTGATCAGATACAATATGTTATGACTGTTTTAGAAGCTTACGTTTCATGCTAAAATGAATTGCGCAACGACACTATTTACATTTTCGGCGCGTCATCACAATATTCTGTCTTTTGCATATTTCATATTTTCCTGGAAAATTAGTTGCACCTGATAATCAGTCGAACTGTCTCAAAATAAGCACGTTGGTGTATTTTATTAATTATTACATTCAGAAATAATGTAAAATACAGTTAAATAAAATGAATACAGTATTTTAAAGATGTGTTTTAGATCCCCTCAGTCCTCAACAAATCCTAAACTAGAACACAAACATGAATTATAGTTGCATTTAGTTATAAATGACATTTATCATAAACACAAGCCTAAATGAGTTGGCATGTGAAATAAACTTGTAAACATGTTTTGAATGCTTGACATTAATTGTGTTATATTATTGTATGGCGTTTGAGATGATAATAATGCATTGATTCAACGTTGATTTAGCGTTTGTGACCGTCTTATCCCACTTTATTTCAGTTAAGTTGCTCCTAGTTTGTGCATTCATTTTTACAGTTTTCAGTCAATAGTTTCCATCATAGCTTTAGTTTAAATCAAACGGCCAGTCTTCAGTGACCCGCTGTCGAGTGTATCCGTATGAAACACACACACACACACACACACACACACACACACACACACACACACAGCGCTGGTCATCAGGGCTTTGGGAACCGGCCATCGATGACAGGTGGTCATTGCTGAAGTCAAGGCCGAGCGTTTCCTCCGTCACATATGTTTTTCCCAGGGTTAGAGTTATGGCACAAATCCATTCATATTTTTATCTGGAGCGCTCGCCTCACTGCGATCATCCAGCATTAACCTGGATCGTTCGGCCGGCACTGCATCAATGCTTTTAATATTCATGCATTTCTCCAGAGAGATTTGATTGTGTGACAGAATCAGCTGGAGAAAGCGTTGTGATATCTATTAGTTTTCATTTTTACTCTTTTCACATGTATGATCTTGTAGTAAAGCAACAGAATTCAGCTGATGAACATCATAGGTGTGCATATTGTATTTTAACTTCAACAATAACTTTATTCTAGATCTGCTGTAAAGCCAGAACAATCTCTGTTACTGTAATCTCCTGTTATCACTGTAGAGCTGCTGTGAAACTCTATATTGTATAAATGAAGGAGACTTGACTTGATTTTGTCCATACCTCCTTGAACTCTGTGTCGCAGCTTCTCAAGCGCATGAAACGCAAGCCTGTTTTTACAGATTTGTTTCTAACCCTGTGTGTAAGTGCGTTCAGAAGTCTCACACACGACCTCTCGCTCTCGCCGTGGCTTGAAAGATTAATTGTAGCTCTTCTCTGGAACATGTGTTGAGAATAATGGCTCTTCCTCACGCCTCCTCCAGCCCACGGCTTTAATTATCACGCACACACACACACACACACACACACTCACACTCACTGTATGATGATATAAAGACCGAGCAATCGTTGAGCATCTCGCACAGATTGCATTAGTGAAACGTGAGAGGATGTGATGTAAAGGCCATTTGCTGGTTACCTGAGCGTGAAGACAAACGTAATGCTATTAAACTCACAATAAAATCTTAGGTTGAGTGATAAAACACAGATAATGGCTTCACATTCAGACAAACGGCGGTGTTTTATTCAGAGGCAGATCATAACGGGAAGATTCGCACGCACTAATTCAAGAAAATGAAGAGCAAGCGATGAACATTAGACGTGTAAATTATGTTTTATGTGTTTTTATTGCAGGAAATGTTGTTTTGCACAAGTCTGCGTCTCATAAAGTTTCTGACAAGCTTTATTGCCATTCTTCATGAATGATGAATTAACGATGATTATTTCCACTGTAATTCTTTCATTCACACTCAGAATGATCTTGTCCTGGTGTTTACATGCACTCATCTCGTAAATGAAGTCATTCCAGCATGAACTGAGTGAATATTAACAGCTGACGTATAATAGAGACTGATCAGTAACAGGACTGAATATTCTCGGGGTTTGCTGTTGTTCTGTGGGCAGTATTGTGATGGTCTGTGTGTCCTGGTTTCATCTTCCCTCCTCAAGGAAAAAAATGATATTGCAATATTTAGTTTTTCTGTGAATATGAAAGAATACTCACTTGAATGGCTAAATTTAGAAAGAATCATTAATTCCAGAATGATTTTGTTGCCGAGTGCATCTGTGTTTAGAAAATAAAAATAATCCTAAAAAGCTGCAAACTTTCTTCTTGTATTGCGAACGATTGGGAAAAGCTTGTTCATGATCATGTGAACCAACTCAAACCTTTTTCAGTAAGCGTAAAAATTTAGTTTTTAAAAAACTCTTTACTTTTTGAGTTTTTCATCTGCCACATTCCCACTATTTTTTATTCATTCAGTATGACTTCAAAATATGATTTTTGTAGTGCTTATCAATAAAAATAAACAAAATGACAAATATGTTGCAATAATACTATTGTACTGCAAAATAAAAAATCAAGTATTTAATCATTATTTGGTAACACTTTACAATATTGTTCATTAGTTAATGTATTAACCAACATGAACTAACCATGAGCAATACATTTGTTACTGTATTTATTAATCTTTGTTAATGTTAGTTAATAATAATACAGCTGTTCATTGTTTGTTCGTGTTAATTCACAGTGCATTAACTAATGTTAACAAGATTTTAATAAAGGAGCTGGGGAGGAGGAGCTGGGGAGGTGGAGCTGGGGAGGTGGAGCTGGGGAGGAGGAGCTGGGGAGGTGGAGCTGGGGAGGAGGAGGTGGGGAGGAGGAGCTGGGGAGGTGGAGCTGGGGAGGTGGAGGTGGGGAGGAGGAGCTGGGGAGGAGCTGGGGAGGAGCTGGGGAGGAGGAGCTGGGGAGGAGGAGCTGGGGAGGTGGAGGTGGGGAGGTGGAGGTGGGGAGGTGGAGCTGGGGAGGAGGAGCTGGGGAGGAGGAGCTGGGGAGGTGGAGGTGGGGAGGTGGAGCTGGGGAGGAGCTGGGGAGGAGGAGCTGGGGAGGAGGAGCTGGGGAGGTGGAGGTGGGGAGGAGGAGCTGGGGAGGAGGAGCTGGGGAGGTGGAGCTGGGGAGGTGGAGCTGGGGAGGTGGAGGTGGGGAGGTGGAGCTGGGGAGGAGGAGCTGGGGAGGAGGAGCTGGGGAGGTGGAGCTGGGGAGGTGGAGCTGGGGAGGAGGATCTGGGGAGGTGGAGCTGGGGAGGAGGAGCTGGGGAGGTGGAGCTGGGGAGGAGGAGCTGGGGAGGAGGAGCTGGGGAGGTGGAGCTGGGGAGGTGGAGGTGGGGAGGTGGAGGTGGGGAGGTGGAGGTGGGGAGGTGGAGATGGGGAGGAGGAGCTGGGGAGGAGGAGCTGGGGAGGTGGAGGTGGGGAGGTGGAGCTGGGGAGGAGGAGCTGGGGAGGTGGAGCTGGGCAGGTGGAGCTGGGGAGGTGGAGCTGGGGAGGAGGAGCTGGGGAGGTGGAGCTGGGGAGGAGGAGCTGGGCAGGTGGAGCTGGGGAGGAGGAGCTGGGGAGGAGGAGCTGGGGAGGAGGAGCTGGGGAGGTGGAGCTGGGGAGGAGGAGCTGGGGAGGAGGAGCTGGGGAGGAGGAGCTGGGCAGGTGAAGCTGGGGAGGAGGAGCTGGGGAGGTGGAGCTGGGGAGGTGGAGCTGGGGAGGAGGACCTGGGGAGGTGGAGCTGGGGAGGTGGAGCTGGGCAGGTGGAGCTGGGGAGGAGGAGCTGGGCAGGAGGAGCTGGGGAGGAGGAGCTGGGCAGGAGGAGCTGGGGAGGAGGAGCTGGGGAGGTGGAGCTGGGGAGGAGGAGCTGGGGAGGTGGAGCTGGGGAGGAGGAGCTGGGGAGGAGGAGCTGGGCAGGTGGAGCTGGGGAGGAGGAGCTGGGGAGGAAGAGCTGGGGAGGTGGAGCTGGGGAGGTGGAGCTGGGGAGGTGGAGCTGGGGAGGAAGAGCTGGGGAGGTGGAGCTGGGGAGGAGGAGGGGTTCAGAGGAACTTCTGCAGGACCAAACACTCGACCAGACCGGGTAAATGCTGAGCAAGCTATCTCATTGGCTGAGGGATCAGCAGAGCCAATCAGCTTGTGCCATGCAGTAATGATTTTGATTGCATGTAAAGGACCGATCAGCCTGCGCCCTCTAGAGTTTCATGACTGAACTAGATATCTATGTATTGAAATCACAGTCTTCGTGTTATGACTGTTGCATTAATTAATCAAATTAATTTCAATAAATCATGCAGGCCTACTTGTGAAGGTTCAGACTGAGAGGTTTTAACAGCATCTATCCATTAAAATAAAATAAAAACTGTGCCTTTGTATCCAGTTATTCTCTACATATGACTGTAATAACTACTATTACAGTGTGTAACATTTGCAGCAATTTCTTCTTGAACCTTTTTGTACTACAAAGTCATTGTTCACCTCCCCCTAAATTACTGTTCCCGGAGACCTCGACAGCCGAGGACAATCATTTCCACAGGATTTTAATAGTATTGTGTCTGAATCACGACCGTCAAACCTCCCGTCTCAGATGTTGCTGTTATGAAAGAGGTCGATCAGAGTTGTGTAATCTGGACACCTGAGGGAAGAACTGCGTCTGTGAGCTTTCCTATAGTCCTACTCGTTTAAAGAGCTCATGTTCTTCATCTGTCTTCAGTGTGTAATGTGTGTTTATTCTCTATATCAGTGTCAGTGTTTCTGAACTCCTGAAACGCCTCCATTGTAGTCTTGAGTTTCTTCCGGGAACGAACACGTCTCAATATTCCTCATTATAATAATTCATGCGCAGAATAAAGGGGCGGGGCCTGGTTGAGTTAGTTAGTAGTGTGTTAAACTGGTGGTTATGGTAAGGGGCGGGGCATTTCCCAAACACACTCGAAGCGCTCGACCAATCACAACACACTACTGCAGCCGACCAATCAGAGCACAGTGTGCTTTTCAGAAGGAGGGGCTTCATAGAGACAGGAAGTAAACAGAGCGTTACTGACAGACTGGGTAGAGAGGAGCCGCAACAATGGAGAATATGAGGAGAATAATCAACATTCAAATCCTTTTTTTCTTTATAATAACGTGCACTGGATTAAATCATGAGAAATAAGGCCATGAACATGTATTAACCTTATAAATCCTACTGGATCATATTTGATATGCAAAATGCCTTTAAATGATCAAAACTTTGTTTGCACACAATCTCTCCAGTCCTGCTGTGTCTGACTGATAGTTTACACTGTTTTATCAGGTAAAAGTCTTTAATTGTACAGACGTCCTCCTTCAGCTCGTGCTTCACGTGTCTTTAAATCTGATTTTTATCAAGTAAACGTAAGAATAACTTTAATATTGTTAGCAATATTTCAACTGAACTGAGGTTTACTTAATTATCCATCAACATTTATTATAAAAATCATGAGTATCAAATATGATCATGTAAGAAGGATCGACTGATGGCAAGCCTTGAGAACCCAAGTGCAGCTTTATTGACAACAGAATCCAAAAGCATGAAACAAGACAAAAAGCTATGAGCATTTAAATATCATCTTACTAAGACATATTATTGATCGCTATTGATATTTATATACATTTTATGTAAGTGTCAGCTATACTGTTTAAAGATCTCATTGATTTACATTACAAGTATCAGAATTTCATATAAATCAACATCAAACTGCGTATTGTTGCTCAGTTTGAGGCTGTTTTTCCTCCATATTCTCACTATATGAGCCATAAATTATTGACAGATATTGATATCATATGCATTTTATGCAAGTAGTCTATGATATAAAAAAGAACATAAAACAACTTTTTTTAAAATATTTAAAATATTGAAAATAAGGTTTAATAACCTAGATGATTTATCTGACTGTTAGTCAGGCTTAAAGCAGTAAACTGTGAGTTCATGTTAACATGTGACTGATTATTTGTTCTCTGTTCCTCTGGTTCTCTCAGTCATCTCTCCCAGTCGAGCTCTCTGGAGGAGGTTCGTGTTGATGTGGAGAAGTTTGTCCCTCCAGCACCGAGAAAGGTTGAGATGAGACGCGACCCGGTTCTCGGCTTCGGCTTTGTGGCGGGCAGCGAGAAACCAGTGGTGGTTCGGTCCGTTACTCCAGGTATCCAGAAAACACACATCTGCACCAGTTCTTCTGTTTATTATCCCATAAATACAGTAAAACAGCAAACTCACGCATCTACACCAGTTCTTCTGCATTCATTCATATTACGCCGTCATTTCAGGCAACTTGAGCGTGATTAAATAATGTTATACCATGGTCTGGGTGAATACTCGATTCTGATTGGCTGCAGGGTGTCCATTAAAAAGTGCTAGATGACACCTAGTAAATAAACCGTCAGGTGTAACCAGGGAAACCAAGTTATTGTTTGTAAAAACTTTAGATTTCGATTGTAAAACTAATTAAAATATAAACTAATGTTTTAAAAAAAAAATTATTTGGCAAGTGACCATGAGCGGGTTAATGCCCTTCGAGGTGTCCATTGTCAGGTATTAATGGACTTCCGCTGCGCGTCGGACGGTTCACGCAGTCGTCCATTAATACCTGACAATGGACACCTCGTCGGGCATTAACCCTTACCTGTATTACAAATTAAAGTATCTAAATCAGAAGTACATTTATTGACCTTTTCTACCTTCACTTTCACTACTGTTCAAACGTTTGGGGTCGCTAAAGTCTCTTCTGCTCACCAAGACTGCATTTATTTGATCAAAAATACAGTAAAAATTGTGACATATTATTAGAATGTAAAACAGCTGTTTTCTAAGTGAATATATAGGAAAGTGTGTGTATGAGTGTGTGTACGAGTGTGTGTTTTTAACCCAGCGGGAACTTCAACCTGAATGCACACACACTGATGGGGACTCGTGTCACTGGACCTAAATTAAGGTCGCCATGAGGAAACAAGCTTATAAATTAAGCTTATAAGTTTTTTTGAAAATGTAAAAATGCAGAAAGTTTTGTGTGATGGATAGGTTTAGGGGTCATGTTAGTGTAAGGAGATAAAATACTGTATACAGTTTGAACAGTATAAAAACCATTACGTCTATGGAGGTCCTCATAAAACGTGTGTGTGTGTGTGTGCAGGAGGTCCTTCAGAAGGAAGACTGATCCCAGGAGACGAGATCGTGATGATAAATGATGAAGCCGTGAGTTCGGCTCCGAGGGAACGGGTCATTGATCTGGTCAGGTACTGAAAACCATCAAACCTGTAGTGTGCCGTTCCTCATCCCTCAAACCTGTAGTGTCTCGTTCCTCATCCCTCAAACCTGTAGTGTGCTGTTCCTCATCCCTCAAACCTCCTCAAACCTGTAGTGTGCCGTTCCTCATCCCTCAAACCTCCTCAAACCTGTAGTGTGTCGTTCCTCATCCCTCAAACCTGTAGTGTGTCGTTCCTCATCCCTCAAACCTGTAGTGTGCTGTTCCTCATCCCTCAAACCTGTAGTGTGTCGTTCCTCATCCCTCAAACCTGTAGTGTGCTGTTCCTCATCCCTCAAACCTGTAGTGTGTCGTTCCTCATCCCTCAAACCTGTAGTGTGCTGTTCCTCATCCCTCAAACCTCCTCAAACCTGTAGTGTGTCGTTCCTCATCCCTCAAACCTGTAGTGTGCTGTTCCTCATCCCTCAAACCTGTAGTGTGTCGTTCCTCATCCCTCAAACCTGTAGTGTGTCGTTCCTCATCCCTCAAACCTGTAGTGTGCTGTTCCTCATCCCTCAAACCTGTAGTGTGCTGTTCCTCATCCCTCAAACCTGTAGTGTGTCGTTCCTCATCCCTCAAACCTGTAGTGTGTTGTTCCTCATCCCTCAAACCTGTAGTGTGCTGTTCCTCATCCCTCAAACCTGTAGTGTGCCGTTCCTCATCCCTCAAACCTGTAGTGTGTCGTTCCTCATCCCTCAAACCTGTAGTGTGTCGTTCCTCATCCCTCAAACCTGTAGTGTGCTGTTCCTCATCCCTCAAACCTGTAGTGTGCTGTTCCTCATCCCTCAAACCTGTAGTGTGCCGTTCCTCATCCCTCAAACCTGTAGTGTGCCGTTCCTCATCCCTCAAACCTGTAGTGTGCCGTTCCTCATCCCTCAAACCTGTAGTGTGCCGTTCCTCATCCCTCAAACCTGTAGTGTGCTGTTCCTCATCCCTCAAACCTGTAGTGTGCTGTTCCTCATCCCTCAAACCTGTAGTGTGCCGTTCCTCATCCCTCAAACCTGTAGTGTGTCGTTCCTCATCCCTCAAACCTGTAGTGTGCTGTTCCTCATCCCTCAAACCTGTAGTGTGTCGTTCCTCATCCCTCAAACCTGTAGTGTGTTGTTCCTCATCCCTCAAACCTGTAGTGTGCTGTTCCTCATCCCTCAAACCTGTAGTGTGCTGTTCCTCATCCCTCAAACCTGATCCCTCAAACCTGTAGTGTGCTGTTCCTCATCCCTCAAACCTGTAGTGTGCTGTTCCTCATCCCTCAAACCTGTAGTGTGCCGTTCCTCATCCCTCAAACCTGTAGTGTGTCGTTCCTCATCCCTCAAACCTGTAGTGTGTCGTTCCTCATCCCTCAAACCTCCTCAAACCTGTAGTGTGTCGTTCCTCATCCCTCAAACCTGTAGTGTGCTGTTCCTCATCCCTCAAACCTGTAGTGTGTCGTTCCTCATCCCTCAAACCTGTAGTGTGTCGTTCCTCATCCCTCAAACCTGTAGTGTGTCGTTCCTCATCCCTCAAACCTCCTCAAACCTGTAGTGTGTCGTTCCTCATCCCTCAAACCTGTAGTGTGCTGTTCCTCATCCCTCAAACCTGTAGTGTGTCGTTCCTCATCCCTCAAACCTGTAGTGTGTCGTTCCTCATCCCTCAAACCTGTAGTGTGTCGTTCCTCATCCCTCAAACCTGTAGTGTGTCGTTCCTCATCCCTCAAACCTGTAGTGTGTCGTTCCTCATCCCTCAAACCTGTAGTGTGTCGTTCCTCATCCCTCAAACCTCCTCAAACCTGTAGTGTGTCGTTCCTCATCCCTCAAACCTGTAGTGTGTCGTTCCTCATCCCTCAAACCTCCTCAAACCTGTAGTGTGTCGTTCCTCATCCCTCAAACCTGTAGTGTGTCGTTCCTCATCCCTCAAACCTGTAGTGTGTCGTTCTTCATCCTGTGATTCAGTTTAAATCATCAGATGTTTCTGTCTACAGTCACCGTATAGAAAGTGTTTGACCTGTGGCTGAGATTTAAGGTTTTCAAGACCGAAGCTTCAGATTCTGGACGTGTTTTCAA
>NC_140215.1:682500-802500 GCF_951802725.1 Rutilus rutilus
CGAGTGTTCAAATCCACGCTGGTCGTAAGTGCAAAGACTCGCATTCATTCACACCACATTTCAGGACAATAATTAGAACATTAGAAACTATACTTTACTTTTTTGTCTTTATTTTAGTTTTGCTTTTATTTTCTTGTAACATTAACATTTATTAATTTAGCAGATGCTTTTATCCAAAGCCATTCATCTTAACTTTCTTAAAGACATTTTTTTTCTTAAATTGTAAAATCTTAAATTTTAATTTTTTTAATTTTTTATTGTTTACTTCACCGTAATGGTGAAACTTGGTAAAGGTTTTGGCACTTGCTGTGTGAAAATAAAAAAATCATGGACGTGACTGGAAAAGGTTTAATGGCCCTGAAAAACCCTGCAGCCGATTTCATATAAAAATTGAAAATAGTTTTTTTTTTTTTTGTTGCATTTTTCATAACAATAAACGTAAAATTCAGTTTTTTTTTCCACTTCAGCAATACTCTGCCAAGTGTTTTCTTTAAAAAGAGACCAAACTTCAGTCTGTGATCCAAAGCTTTCAAGATTTATGATATATTTAAGTTGTAAATTAAATTTGCAGGTCTATGGTCAAAAAGTGAATAAATGGATTATAAATACAGCGTAAATATAATTTAGTACCATAAAATTCCCCAAAAATACAAAATATTACATAAAAATTTTTTTTTTAAATAAATAAAAAACATTATAAAACTAAAATATAGTAAAAATTCAGTAAATCCATGAATATTTATTGCGTAGCCCTGCATACATCACAGATGTTTTGCATCTATATACAGTATATACTTCCCTCTATTATAACCTAACCCTAGTTTAGAAAAGCACTACTGAAAATGTCCTGCGCTCTGACGCTGATGTTCATGTTTCTCTGTGATGCATTTATATCTGTTTAAAACACATTTATGTGACCAGGCCGGTTTCACAAAGCTATTTTAGAGCGGTCTATAGTGTTAGACAAGTCTATAATGTGCTCATAGACTAGTTAATGCAAGTTAGACTGTTTCACAAAGATAAAGACTGACTTAATTTAGACCAAATAAATTAGACCCCTGACCCCAGGCTAACTCAAGTCTAAGACTCTGTTACCTTGGCAACCAGCAGTAACAATCAGTTACATTACAAACAGCCAAAAGAAAAGGGGAAACGGCTCATAATTTAAACATTTCTTCTTGTTACTACATTCTCCGCTAAATTTCCCAAGTAAAATGTCCTTGTAACTGTTATACTCCTCCAACACACACATGTTCTCCCGCTGGGGTAAACTGCACTGAGCGGCTGAATGCGCTTACTCGATCCGCCATGTTTTTTGTTTTGAAAAGTGTCTTATTTTACCCAGAATGCATTGCAGTGTAGTCCTACTTAAGATAGAGTCTTCAGTGCTTTGTGCAACGGTCTGATTTACATGTCTATCTGAAGTCTGACTATCTACTATATCTAAGCCATAGTCAAAGTCTATCTTTGTGAAACCGGCCCCAGGTGCAGATGGAATGGTTTAGATGAATCGGATAGCGATGTGACCAGTAAAAACACATTGGTGTAAACAGGCCCTGTGTGTGACCCGACAGCAAGGAGAGAAACACACGGAGGTGACGCTGCTCGTGGGCCCGAGGTACGGCATCAGTCACGTGATCAACACCAAGACCAATCTGGTGGCCCTGCTGGCCGACTTCAGCCACGTCAACCGCATCGAGATGTTCACCGAGGACGAGAGGAACGTGCGCGTCGAGCTCCACGTCCTGGATGTTAAGGTGCGTCGGATCAAACCGAGAGCCGCATATTTTGCAATGACATTCAGAGATTTTGTAAGTATAACACACATGGTTTTTGTTATAGACCTCCACGTGAATTACAATAGTTAAAAATGTTACAAACATTTTCATCATCCCTTTTATCTAATTCTAATAATGAAAACAGGAATTAATAATCCATAGTTTTCAAAATTTCATCCTTCATTTTATAAAACAAATAAGTAGTCAATATATATATATAAAATATGGTAACACTTAAAAAAAATGATGTTCTTCCTCAGTGTTTCTGTCTCGTTCTCCATCAGAAATCTCTGAACATTCTTAAATCAAGACACATTTACTGGAGAAGAAGCAGAATGACTGAAGATATTAAGTTTTGTTTTCTGAAAAAATGATCAAAATTATAAATATGTGCGATCATAAAAATAAAACAAATTTTCCCTTTGAATTAAGATTATTTTCTGACTTCACTGGCAGATATCTGTTCTTGTTTTAAGCACAATCTCACTTACATTTTTGCTTCTCAGTAAATGTATCTTGATTTAAGAATGTTTAGATATTTGTGCTGGAAAACAAAGAAGAACATACTTTTATGCAGTAGAATAATAATAATTCAGAATAATAAGGTTTCATTTGATAAATATATTAGTTAACATGAACTAACAATGAACAAGCATTTATTAATCTTTTCTAATGTTAATCTCAAAATGTACTAATTCAATTTTAAGATCATTTTTATGAACTAACATTAACAAAGGTTAATAAATACTGTAAAAATGTATTGCTTATTCATGTTCGTTAATGCATTAACAAACGAGTCCTTATTGTAAAGTGTCATCTAAAATAAAAATGCAGTTTGTTGTTTGCTACATTGCTTTGCAAGCATGAACTAAAATCTCTATTACTTGGCGGATTATTTTGCTAATATTAAAAATTATTAATAAATGAAAAGCATTTATTAAACAACATTTTTTTCTGTTTCCACTATTATTTCTGATGGTTTTAGGACACCTCTTACCTGTAGTAAAATCTCTTAAACTGCACCGCCTCCCATCGCGTACTGACTTATGTACTGATTGTTTATGGAAAATATCCTTTGTTTCTGAAGCCCATCACTCTTATAATGGAGTCCAGTGATGCGATGAACCTGGCGTGTTTGACGGCCGGATACTACAGACTTCTGGTCGATTCACGGAGGTCCATCTTCAACATGGCAAACAACAGTAACACTGCAGGTAAGAGCACAGAATCTACATACATAACAGTTCATTAGTCCGTCAGTGGTTCTCAACTTCATCAGCAAATGTACAAGTGTGGGTTCAAGGTTCAAGGTTATTTATTTGTGTCATACATATTACATACATGCGATGTAATGTAGTGAAATGTTTAGTTCAAACAAACAGAACCAACAAAGAATTATTGGCATACACATACATAATGAAAAACAGAATATAATAAACTATCAAGAAATGTGTGAATACTGTAGGAAAAAATCTAACTTAATTTGAAATCAATTTATTTTCATAACTGATGCAAAACTGCAACTGATCTACAAAATCAATCATGATTAATACGTTATCAAAACCTCTTCTTTTAATAAGATACTTTCAAAACAAGCAGCTTTGTCATAATTACAGCAGAAATACTTGACTAAACATCAAATATCACTGCAAAAAATAATGTTCTTCTTGTTTTCCATCACAAGTATCTAAACATTCTTGAATCTTAAATTCTTAAAACAAGGACAAATGTTTGCCAGTGGAGTCAGAAAAATAAACTTAATTCAAAAAGAAAACAAGATTATTTTTCTGCCTGCATTGGCAGATCATTCTCGGTTTACGCATTTGAAACTTGTAGTTGCAAAGTTACTTGTAGTTGCAAAGTTACTTGTAGTAGAATGTTTAAAGTGGATCATCGAAATAATGTCACTTAATGTTTAGATATTTGTACTGGAAAACAAGACAAAAGTACTGAGGAAGAACATCATTTTTGAAGTGATAATGGGAGACTTTGGCATAATATTGGACAATAGGTGTCCTTTTTCAGTCAAAAAGGTTGAGAGCCACTGATTTAAGGTGCTTAAATCTAATACTTCACTAAAAGGTTGACTCTGGCATCTTCTTTTTTGTTTGTTTGTCTAAGGACATGACTCAAGGATCAAGCACAACTACCAGGCAATCGACTGGAATTACGTTCCCTGTGGTGGATGCGATGACCCCCACGCCGAATACCCCGTCTGTGGGCGAAGAGAGTGCGATACTGCCCCCAACGTCTCTGAAATCCACCAGTCGCATCGCATGCACATGGAGGAGAAAGCGGAGAGGGCGAGCCGAGGAAGCCACATGCATCCACAGCCCTACTTCAGCGTCCCAAAAGGCAAACCTCAAGAGTCGCCCAGAAGCGCCAAGGTGTCCTTCATATTTGGCGAGCCGCCGCTGGAGTGCGTGAACCCGCAGAACTTGGGATACCAAAGACTGATGGAGGACATCCCAGAAGTGCTGGAGGAACACCGGTACATGTACGCGCAGCAGAAAGACTACAAGCCTCTGGAGGCATCCATGGAGGTCGACGGCTTCCAGTACGGTTCCCACATGGTCTACGGAGACGCCAAGATCTTCGGCACAACGGAAGGCATCGAGGAGCCTCTGCTGCACGATATCTGCTACGCCGAGACTACGGATGACGCCGAAGACGACGACGACATTAGTTGCGAGGAGGACATGATGATGATGATGATGATGGGGGAGATGAAGGACAAAGCTCACTCTCTCCTGTCGCTCTCGGAGTCGAGCGACGACATCATCGACCTCACTTCACTTCCTCCGCCTCCTGAAGGAGGCGACGAGGAGGACAACGACGACCTGCTGCAGTCCTTGAACTTGGCGATAGCCGCTCCGCCGCCCGGTTTCAGGGATAGCTCGGATGAAGACGACCACCAAGACCGTAAAAGCATGGCTTTGCTAAAAAATGACATCCCCGTGTCGCTGATCGACTCGGTGCCAACGGTGGCCGGCGGGAGCGGGGAAGTGTTCAATGACGCTGTGGTCACCACACTACAAGCACTCGAGGCCTTGGCCGCCTCTGAGGAACAGTCTCACCCACAATCGGACAATAGTTCAGGTTCTTACACTATTGTAACGTTTATTCATTGACGTTGTAGGACCTTCCAGCCATTCGTTTATTTTGGTTTTGTTTCTCCATTGTCTTCAATGCAAGCCCCATGTATTGTGTGCATTTGTTTTGTTTGCTATGTACATGTGATCTCATTATAATTTGTGGTTCATTTTTGTTCATGTATTTCATTATTTATGCTGCATTTCATAGCCTCCAACGTTTTGTACAAATAAACTATTTTAAAGTATACAGTACGTGTGGTGTGATGGCTAAAATGTTTGTCTCTTTGTGACACACAGGTGTAGAAATATCTCGGTCCTTTAGCCCCGAGTCCTCTTCTGATTCTGGGAATGAAACAAATTCCTCCGAAATGACGGAGAGCTCAGAGCTGGCCGCGGCTCAGAAACTCTCCGAAAACTCTCTGAAAATGTTTGTAGCCACTGCGGAAGGCTACCAAACTCTAGCCGAAGAGGAGACCGAGTTTCGATTGGCGCCGTGTGGCGTCCGATCGTCTCTAGATGATCCCCAGTCCTCCGCGGTCGCCAATCTCCACTCGGATCACTTCGAGATGGAACCGGAAACGATGGAAACCAAGTCGTTGACGGACTACTTCAACAAAATGCACAGGGATGTGATGATGGGAATGCCGAAGATCGAGGAGCAAGATGGTGGGGGGAAACCGAGCGCTGATGCAGAAGCCCGTCAGATGAACATCGCAGAATCCGAAGATCTTGTCGGGATGTACAACAACTTCAATGGACGAGATTCCCAGCGTTCGAGTCCCTTTGACAGGGATAGGATGTCTTATGCATTTCACGAAAGCAATCAAAGATTGCATATGCTTCTGAATAATAAATCCGAAGAGCACATTTACTCCGAAGTGGCCGGCGATAGCGGTCCATTGCACGCAGACAGAGTAACGCAAAAAGCCACTTTGGAGGAATCAACAGACTTGAACGCAAGTTCCCCCGCCAAAGAACAATATCGATCCCGGAACGAACCCCAACAGAGCAAGCCGGCTTCATCCGAACAAGAAGTGACGCGGTTGTACGAGTACCACTTGTCCAAAAGGATGTCGTCTTTACAGAGCGAGGGGATTCATTCCCTGCAGAGTTCCCAGTGTTCGTCCATCGATGCCGGCTGCAGTACGGGAAGCAGTACGCCGATGGACTCTCCTCTCTGCACGGTAGATAGCGTCCATCTGCACGCCGAGTCCTCTCTGAAAGGTCAGAACGTAGATGGAACGTTTTTGCGGAAACACCACGGACAAGCCGGCTCTGAGTCGGGCCGAGAGGGATGCCAAAGGTTGCCCAAGATCAGAGAAACTACAGGTACTTGCATTTACATTCAGATTTATGCATTCGGCAGAAGCGAGGTACGTTTCGTTCAAGGTACACATTTTAGCAGTTCTTGCTTTTCCTGGGAATCGAACCCATGATTCTTGGTGTTGCTAGCGCCGTGCTTGTTTGTGGCTAACAAGTTAAATGTGACATTTAACTAACCTAATGACAAAATTATCTTTCTGTTCAACTATGTGGAAACTGCAACCATGCAGAATTGCATTGTTGGTCAGCGACTGAATCATGAGTTCTTAACTTATATTTAATAATAATGCGACGGATTACAATCCTCACGGTTCGGATCATTTACCTTTTTTTGAGTCACGGATTGGATCATTTTTCGGATCAGCAAAAAAATTAAAATACGATACCAGAGCAAAAACTGCTAGCCTAACTAATAAAGTTCAAACATTATAAAAGACAAGTTGTCTTTAATGATGTAGTAAACAGTCATTAATAAAATCAGAAAAAATACGTAAATTACAAGCATAGATGAATACTAACATTAGTATTCTGGTACATAAGTGAAATAATTAGTCCTAAATGTAAAACAACACTATTGTGTTCACTGTTGAAATCAAATAAGGATTAATTTACATAGGTTTTATTAACATTAATGACACAGCAGGAATATTAGGCTGCTGTCACTTTAAGACCGAATGCACGGACCGAATATACTGACACACATTCGTTTTCTTTCTCAACTGTTAAACCGAGAGAATAGGGTTTTTTTCAGAATAGTACTTTTTGTAGCCCTCATCTTGATTTAAACTGAAGCTAACCTGATTAAATAAATTTTCCCACATAGTGTTGGGGAAACGTCCTTTAAACTGTAGCTTCTCAAGCTGTAAGATACTCGTACATTGCCTATAAAAAGTATTCACTCCCTTTGGCCATTTCTTTTTTTCTAAACCATGGAATCACAGGGATTTATTTGATCAACTGAAAAATATTAATTCATGTCAAAATGAAACCTGATTTCAATGTAAAAAAAAAAAAATACTTATTAAACTTTCATTTGCATAAGTATTCACCCCCACCACACTTTGGCAACTGTTACAGCCTTAAGTCTGTGTGATGCTGTAGTTCATTAAGATCATGCAACAATAAGGTCTGGATTCTTGAATACTCAAGTTGTTGTTTTCAAGTCATTGCTGTGTACATGCTTTATGCTTTGGGGTCATCGTCTTGCAGGAAAACAAATTTCCTCTGTGTTCACCTTGCTGACGTTAGGTGTTGCTCCATGATTTCCCTGTATATTGCTGCATTCATTAGATCCTATACTTTAATAAGGCTTTCAGAGAGGATCCACACAGCATGATTCACAGTAGAGATGGTGTATTTCTGATGATGTGCTGTATTTGGCTAATGCTAAACTTGTTTTTATTCCGATAGTTTAGTCTTCTGACTAGGAGTGTGTGATTATCGTCTACTATAATATCGTGATTGTTGTGTTAACGATGTGTGATCTGACATTATCAAGTATGTCCATCACTTTACAAAAACACACCTAGGGTCCCTATTTTAACGATCTAAGCTCATGGTCTAAAGCGCAGGGCGCAAGTTCACTTAGGGCGTCCGAATCCACTTTTGCTAGTTTAACGACGGGATAAATGGTCGGTGCTCCCGGTGCATGGTCTGAAAGGGTTGTCCCTATTCTCTTAATGAGTAATGGGTGTGTTTTGGGAGTTACGTGCGTTAAACCAATCAGAATCTCATCTCCCATTCCCTTTAAATGCCAGTTGCGCTCGCGCCATGGAGGATTCGCTATTTACATGACGGAATCTGATACGCGTCTCCAGAGCGCAAGCGGATCTGCTCGTGCGCGAGGTAAAAGTGCGCAAGCAGAGCATCTACGGGACAAGCCGGATTCACCATATCTTTATGTACACAATAATAATCTTTTACATTGTAATCCTTTTATTTTAAATATTTGGCATGTTTGTGTGTTGCTGTGCGTCCCTGTGTGTGTAATAAGCAGAGTGTGTGTGTTGTGGACCCGCCTATAGGCACACATTACTAACGCGCTCTTTAAATAACAAAAAAAATATATTGCGCCATTGACTTGACTTTAGAGCAGGTTTCAGTTGGTCAATGGCTCAGTCTATTTGTGTTCCTCAAAATAGCAACGCTCAACAATGCACCAGAACACACACTCATTCTCAGACCAGCAGCCCATGGGCGCAAATGCATTTGCTATTTAAATATCACGGTGCAGGACGTGAAAATGAAAACTCCGTCGGACTGAAACTAGCAAAAAACACTTGCGTCGCGCTTGGCGCTGCATTGCTCCGGGTGTAAGATAGGGCCCCTAGAGCGCATACACTGCATGATGTAGTAGGTCAGACTAGTGCGCTTGTGCATTTAGAGCGCACACTTTCACTGCGTGATTTACTCTATTAAAATGCATTTATAATGCCCTCAATTTTCCAGATAAGGGGGCAAAAATACCTCTGTATGTCTTTTATATTTATATAATTTAATATAGTTCATCAATATCATACGTAGAGTGTCATTTCTTTACTTCAGATATCATCATGATTACAAATGTGATATTGATTTACAACAGCAGTTCAATAAACAAAGAAGTTAATATTAAGTGACATACATTTTAGGCACGATAGTGCCTGTTTTTGCTCTATTTCGATAACGAAAATGGTTCCAAACAAAGCCACAGGACTGTTTTGCGTCTCTGAGCGACACACGGCGGTGTTTCGTTACTGATTGAACGGTTGAATGAATGATTCAATGACTCACTCATTAACAGTCACTTGCTGCCACCTACTGGCGGTATTAATTTCACATTTAAAGTCTCTTTTCATTTTTAAAATCATTATGAATAATATCAACATTCAACGTTTTATGTTTAAAACCCAAAAATGTCCACGATATCCCTCTGAGCTTCATTAAACAGTCTGTGTAAATGCATCTAAATGCCACTTCAGATTCAGCGTCTGTGTTTCCTCTGCACTGCAAAGATGAATTTGGTTTAAACTGATTTAATTTGATTGGTAACATCCCTATTGTGTCTTATTATTCTAACTGTATTTTATTAAATGTAAGAATTTGACACTATAGATGATGCATACATTTAATTAGGTTTTAAAAAATGGGTTTAAAATTGCCCATTAAAGATAAAAATCAATTTAAACTTACCCAGAAAATATCGAGATAAACTTTTTATGTCAGTACCGCACACCGCTACTTCTGGCAAACTGTGACCGAAATATTGCATGAAATATTGCAGTATTTCAGCTTCTCTTCATCAGCCGTTGTCATCGCCTCCTTTGAGGACGTCCTGCTCTCGCTGCATTTACTGCTGTGTCATATTTCTCTATTTCTTAATCATTGATTTAACTGCTACTCCAAGGGAAGCTCAATGACATGGAAATCTTCCCCTGCCTGGTGCTTTTCAATTACTGTTTGGTGGCGCTGCTTGACGGCCCTTTTCCACTTCCAGAGCGCTGCTGACACACTCATGCCACAATCAATTTGAAAGTCCTTGACTACACAAAAGCAATTTGACTAGTTACGTGACTTGCAACCAAAACACTTTTGGGGATTTTGGAGTGTCATATTAAAGGAGGTGAATTCTCATGACAGATATATTAAATTGATATTTAATATTTATTTAAAGGTGAAAATATTCACGCTTTGGAGTCAATGTTGAGCTGCAATTATGCTAAAACAGTCAGATTGGAATTCTATACTGTATGCTCTATATTCTAATGCGGAAATGACACGCTTACTTAACCTTCACCTGCTATTTTGCATATTTTAAGTCTTAGGACTTAATTAGAATTTCCTGATTTGGAACATTAAGCCTCGCGTAGACCGTTTCTCCAGTGTCGCTCGCAGGCTTATCATTGACGTCATTACCGTATCATGCTGAATCAGGATAAGCAGGAGATTCAGAAGCATGAAATTACGAGACATAATACTAATTCATCCCTCTCTTTTTTTCTCCTCCCCAGTCTAGCATGCTGCAGATGGAGATAAACCGAAGAATCGTCTTCTACTCTCACGATACGTCCACATTCATCCACAGCACAGTTTCCCATGTGCCAAGCCAGAGGTGATCGGAGGTCTTGAACGCTTCCCAGTTTGTTCTTGCACTCGGCCTCAAACGACCCGCTCTGGTTGCCTCAGGGAGGCAGAAAGGGAATCTTAACAAGACAACTATTGGCTCAGGGAGCATTGACACTTTTTATGGAAACTGCAACAGGTTTATAGATGGTCATAATCATCCAGTCAACCCTGGACGGAGATGATTACAACCCTGCCGTTCTTAAAGTCAACATGAAACTCATTTTACTTCCATAAAGTGATATTTTGTTGCATTGTTATTGGATTGCGAAGACTGGGCATGGATGAAGTCTGGTGGCTGGAGGGAATGAGCTGAAAAAGAAAAGGTTTTATTGTTAGCGCTGCAGTGATGCCATATTTTTGTAAGTTTGCGTCACCCTGGTTCCCTGGACAAAAAAAAAACAACCTTTTCCATTGGCTTTTGGATTACTGCAGACCAAAAAAGCTTATGATTCTCACACGTTTTGTTCATCACGATAATCTTCATAAACTAACACATCTTTTGAAACCTAAATACAACCGGCACAAGAGCTAAACGTAGGCTATAAACGAACTACACCGCCGTCGCATGACTTTATTAACCTTCAACGGCTATATCAGACTTTTCCCTGAAAGTTCGAGTTAGAATAGGTTTGCAAGAGCGCGATTATAAACTCTGAAAGCAACTAGTGAGTAGATGAGTTTCAAGGCAAGTAAAAGCTTTAAAAAATCACAAGAGTGTGTTACTGATGTCATTTAATATACTTAATCAGTATCACAAATAGTGTCATTTTTTTTCTCCAAATATCAGCATGATTACAAATGTGATACAACAGTTCTACAACAGTTCACTAAACAAAAAGTTAATATAAAGTGACATACATTTTAGACACGATAGTGCCTGTTTTTGCTCTCTTTCGCCAATGAAAATGGTTCCAAACAAAGCCACAGGACTGTTTTGCGTCTCTGAGCGACACACGGCGGTGTTTCGTTACTGATTGAACGGTTGAATGAATGATTCAATGGGCCCTATCTCGCACCCAGCGCACCTGACTTTGTACAGCGACGCATGTATCATTCCTATTTCTCACCCGACACACAGCGGACTTTTCCCTCCACAGACGCACGTCGGTAAACTACAGAATGAACTTGCGCTCCCGGGGGGCGGTTCAGTGAAGAGAGGAGGCGTGATCCGGCGCAAACGTTCCCTGGTGCTATTTTGCAGTTTCAGAAAACAATTCCTCCACTGACTTTAGACAAGGTTTTTCCTGGTCAGTGGCGGAATTGTTTTCTGAAACTGCAAAATAGCACCAGGGATACGCGTTGCACATGTTATTCAGATGCTATTTTAAGGGCACATGCTTGGCCATAATCAATCTAGCGTGTGCACAACACACATACACTTTGCTTCTCTCATCTACACACAGAGCAGCAGTTCACATTTTTGCAAACCATACATTATTACAAGGAAAAATATTCCACATGAGGGAAATCATTGTGGTGTCCATGAAGATGTGAAAAAATAGGCATAAATCTAGCTTACACATTTACCCAAATTATGATACGCCTGTTTAGCCGAAGCTAATTTGTGTGTGTTTCTCCGTCCCCAATGTCACTTCTCTGTGTTTTACGGCCCTGACGAGAACGTCGGTCTCCTCGGCTGTGAACCGCTCCTGGCAAATCCGCCGTTATAATAGGAATCCGCTTTAGAACAAGCGCGCCTGCTCTTAAAGGGAATCTGAGATGTCGCTCTGATTGGTTTATTTCACATTACGCCCAAACCACACCTATGAGTAATGAAGCTGCTTCAGACCAACACATTTTAGATTTGCGTCGGGCGCAAGAGTCATTTATCCCGCCGGTATAATAGCAACAGCGCCCAAGACCCGCCCACAAAGTTACTTGCGTTTCGTGTTTGATACTTGCGTTTCAGATCGTTAAAATAGGGCCCAATGACTCACTCATTAAGACAGTCAAATGCATTTCTGAATGAATCAGCCGTTTGTTTGAACAAATTGGTTGAATGATTCAATGACTCACTCATTAACGATCACTTGCTGCCACCTACTGGCGGTTTTAATTTCACATTTAAAATATTTTCATTTTTAAAAACATCAAAGCAATGTCCACGACGTCCCTCTGAGCTGCATTAAACAGTCCCTATTTCAGACATTTCCCTGAAAGTTCGAGTTAGAATAGTTTTCAAGAGCGCGACTATAAACTGTGAAAGCCACTAGTGAGTAGATGAGTTTCAAGGCAAGTAAAAGCTTTTTAAAAAATCTCAAGAGGGTGTAGCCTATTTCATGTCATAGAGTAAAATATGAAAATATTTTATTTCAGCCTTTTAATCACTGACTTTAGGACGATGGTCCCGGAGAGGCTAAAATGCAACTCGTTTCTGGGTTTATCCTACAAAAACACGTCATCCCTGCAGCAGATGTGCACTGAGAAAGTACATAGGGTAAATTTTGATTTCTTGTTGACTTTAATCTTCTGAAGTGTAAGTGAACGACGTTACTGAAGTCAGCACAGAAACTACTTCGCCACAAGACAACCTTTCCATTTCTATCGAGCATTGGAACAAGGCAAGTCCATCTCCTTATTCTTTTGGATGACTCTTGCACTGCTCACTTAATACGTCTATTTTAGCCACATTTGTGTGCAAATTCTCAAGACTGCATGTGCAGAGTTTAAGCTCTGATTTAGATTTTTTTTTTTTTAAGCTGCGAAAGGACATTTCAAAGTGCTAGTTGGAGCTGAAGCGATTCAGGAAGTCACTTTATATTCTTTTGCGTCGAGGCTTTGGGAAGTTATTTTGCTGACCAAAGCAAAACTACATTTGCTGTTTTAGCAATGGCCGAATGGCCAGAATCACTGCTTTTCATTTAGCCATAGTAAAGCCATATGATATCACATACATTTGTCATCAAGATTATCTGGCCATTGCAATCCACTGTGATAACAGTGCTTGTGTATATTTTGTGTAATATGTAAAATGAAAAGGAAGTATTCTACAATACATAGAATTTTTAAAAGACGATATATATATCTATATAATATACACCACACCACCTGATAGATGCATCCTCTTTTGTTCCATGTGATTATTTCAGTCGTCATAACGTTCAAAAATAAGACATTTTTGCCACTATAAATACTGTAATTATGTTCACAACTTGCACTGTTTAATTTGCTGTTTGGCTAATGCACACATTTACTGAAATAATTTAAGGTCAACATGAAGCGTCATTTTAACAGAAATTTGTAGGACAGTCAATGATAAATCGTATTATTCATTCGGAATTATTAATGTGCACGGATGAATCGTTCACAATAAGACCGGGAAAAGTAAATAAGGTCCATTTTGAATTCATGTTGACTTTAAATGATAAACGTAATGTATTTTATTTGAATCATCTTCATTAAATATTTCAGCTTGGACTCTGATCTCGTTCTGTCTTTCTTTGTCTAATGAGTCAGATATTTCCTGTCGTTCACCAGTAATTCATTTATAAATATTGTGCAAATTATATTCTTCCTTCTCCTATTTTTCTTCCTCTCCTTGTGTAGAAGCAACTGTTGTATTGGACGAAGAATATTTTTTGATCATTTCATAATCGGAGTGCTTCACTTTTTGTGGTTTTGCTTTCATTTATGAAGAAATCGGAGCAAAACTTGCACACACCCCTGACATTGTTTTGCTTAATCTCTAGTACAGAAACTCGTCCCTAGAGAAAAGGGATGAAAGTAATGTTGTTCCTCTTTATTGTGGTGTTTCACTGACAATATTGTTGAAATTAAATGTAATTTATACAATAACAACAATTCAGGATAACAGTGCTGAGAGTTTGTAGTTGAGTTATATAATCACTTGCAGAATCAAAACAAAGACAGATTCAGAACAATCTTGTTTGCAAGATAAAGGGGAAGTTATGTTTAAATATATTCTCTCTCACTTTTGTTTGTACTTTTCTGTGGTCTATAACATTGGT
This sequence comes from Rutilus rutilus, assembly GCF_951802725.1. Taxonomy (NCBI): domain Eukaryota; kingdom Metazoa; phylum Chordata; class Actinopteri; order Cypriniformes; family Leuciscidae; genus Rutilus; species Rutilus rutilus. The sequence goes on from NC_140215.1 coordinate 696,769, forward strand.
CAGTAACACCTGTTCTGCTAGTAACACAGGCTCTGTACAACTTGACAAGCCAGACAAAGTACAGAACAACCAGCGTCGAAGGACAAAAACAATTCCAGGTCTGATGAAGATGGTGAGTTACTGAATATTTGCTTATGATTTCCCTCATATAATGATTATGTGTCAAAACAAAGATGCTCTGAGGTCTATTATTGTGAGGTCCAAAAGGAGAAACAACAGTATGGTACATTTAATTACATGGAAAAAAGGAAATAAAATAACAATGGATGAACTAAATTAAAAATACATTTTAAAAAAAAAGGAAGTTTGCAAAAGGATGTGATGCCGTCCATATAAAGAAATCATATACTCAAGTGGTCTAATACAGGCTTCCATATTTTGCAAACGCAATGTTTGTCTTATTGTGCAGCTTGTGTGTTCATGAAAATGTTTATTTCCTGAAATAATGTTAGATATTTTGTTATATTCATATAGAAATATACCTAAAATATATAATTTATTTATTAATAATATATATATTTTTACATTTTGTAAACTGATTTATTTATTTTATTTTTGGAAGGGGGGAGGGGGGGGTATTTGTAAATTAGTTGCTGTAAATATTCCACAAAAATCTGAAGCAGCACAACTGTTTTCAACATTGATGATAATCATAAATGATTTCTGAAGGATCATGTGACACTGAAGACTGGAGTAATGATGCTGAAAATTCAGCTTTGATCACAGGAATAAATTACACTTTACTGTATATTCACATAGAAAACAGCTGATTTACATTAGAATAATATTTCACAATTTTTACTGTTTTTCTGATCAAATAAATGCAGCTTTGATGAGCAGAAGAGACTTCTTTCAAAAACAAAAAAATCTTACCAACCTTAAACTTTTATACGATTGTGTATGTTTTTCTTAGTTAATCGTTATTATGCATTTTAAAACATGTATCTTTATTATCTTCCTCCCTCTTTCAGGTGTCAGAGAGGATATTAACGATCTTTGCCGGTCTCATCTCAATGCGAGTTGCAGCTGAATGGTACCCCAAAAGTCTGAAGTGTGACGTTTCTCCGGAGAATAACGGGACCGAGGTCAGCGTCAACTGCACCGAACGAGACCTAACCGAAGTTCCTCTGGGAATCCCAACGAACACCACCAACCTGACACTAACCATCAACCACATACCCCACATCAGGAACGATTCATTTCACGAACTGCACAACATCACCGAGATCGACCTCCGATGCAACTGCGTACCGATCAAAGTCGGTCCCAAAGATCGCGTTTGTACCCAGAGCGTGACGATTGACAACGGCACCTTCTGGAAGCTAAAGAACCTCAGGTCGCTTTACCTGGATGGAAACCAGCTGTCCAGCATTCCCAAGGGCCTTCCTCCCAACATAGTGCTTCTGAGTCTCGAGGTCAATAGCATCCATTCAATTCTTAAGGAGAATATGACAGAACTGACTAATATCCAAAGGCTGTATCTCGGCCAGAACTGCTACTTCAGGAACCCGTGCAACAAGTCGTACTACATTGAAAAGGATGCGTTTGTGCAGCTTGACAAGATGACTTTGCTTTCTCTGAAGTCTAACAACTTGTCTTATATCCCACACCAACTACCATCAAGCCTAAAAGAGCTGTACCTTTACAACAACAATATTCAGACAATAACGGAGGAGGACTTTCACAACCTGACAGAGTTGGAAATACTGGACTTGAGTGGGAACTGTCCACGCTGTTATAATGCACCGTTCCCATGCACTCCATGCCCAAATAATGCTCCCCTTCAGATACACCCTGACTCCTTCAAGACTCTGAATAACCTAAAGACTCTTCGACTTCACAGTAACTCTTTAACGAATATACCTTCAAAATGGTTTCAAAACCTGACGAGACTTAGTCTTCTAGACCTCTCGAGCAATTTCTTGGCTAAGGAGATAACATGCACCTCTTTTCCTTCTTTGTTGCCCTTTCTAGAAGAGTTGGATCTGTCTTTCAACTTCGAGCTTCAGGTGTATCCCACATCTCTCAACCTTTCAAGATCATTCGACCAGCTTAGATCTCTAAGGGTCCTGAGAATCAGAGGGTATGTGTTTCAAGAACTTAAACTGGAAGACCTCAAACCATTGACTGAATTGAACAACCTGGAATTCATTGATCTCGGCACAAACTTCATAAAAATAGCGAACCTCAGTCTCCTCAAGAAGCTGAAAAGCTTCAGAATCATCAACTTGTCCGACAACAAAATCTCAATGCCTTCTGAAGGAGAATACCAGGCTTCACTTTCTAACCGCAGAGAAAAACAGTACGGTTCCCCAATGTCTCAAGGTGCCCAGTACCACAATGGAGAAGTGAAGGATATCCACTATTTCCTCTATGACGAATATGCACGCAGCTGCAAATACAAGGACAAGGAACTCTGGATTACAAGTCCATTCAACAACGAATGTAGCTCCTTTGGAAAAACGTTGGATATTAGCAGGAATAACATCTTTTTCCTTCATTCCAAATTTCTAGATCTTGATGAGTTGAGGTGTTTGAATCTCTCTGGGAACGCCATGAGCCAGAGTTTGAACGGTTCTGAGTTTCTCAAGTTGAAGAATTTACAATACCTGGACTTTTCCGACAATCGTCTGGATTTGATGTTCTCCACAGCGTTTCAGGAACTGAGCAGCTTGGTGGTTCTGGATATCAGCCGTAACAGCCATTTCTTCGTAGCTGAGGGTTTAACTCACATGTTGAACTTTACAAAGAACCTGGTTAAGCTGAGAAAACTGATCATGAACGACAACCAGATATCCACATCCACGAACACGGAAATGGAGAGTTTTTCCTTGGAACATTTGGAGTTTAAAGGCAACCGTCTTGATATGTTGTGGAGGGATGGAGACACGAGGTACGTCAACTACTTTAAGAAACTTATGGCGTTGAAGACTCTCGACGTTTCTCGTAACAACCTGAACTTCATCCCACAAGGGGTTTTCGAAGGTCTTCCAGAGACCCTCACAGAACTCTACATCACTGAAAACAGGTTGAAGTCGTTTAAATGGGAGGGTCTTGTGTACCTTAAAAACCTACAGCTGTTAGACCTCAGTGGGAATTTACTAACGGATCTTCCCACGTGCCTGACTAACTACACTAAATCAATCCAAACTCTTGTCCTACACGGGAACAAAATTGCAAAACTGCCTCCGGATTTTCTAAAAGATGCATTCAGCCTCAAGATCTTGGATTTAAGTTACAATCGCATCCAGTTCATCCAAGAATCAAGCTTCCCGGAAAACGTTGTTGACCATTTAGAGACCTTATACTTGAACAATAACCGGTTTGTGTGCTCTTGCAACGCCACGTGGTTCGTCCGATGGATCAACCGCACCACTGTGAACATCCCGCGCCTCGCGACCGACGTAACGTGCTCTTCGCCGAGTGCCCAGAAAGGTCAGAGTGTCCTATTCCTAAACGTCCAAGCCTGCCAACACAACTCCCTGTCAATCATCTTGTGTATATTTCTGACCTCTGTGATTCTCAGCATTCTCACGCTCACCATCTCCAGCCATCTTTTCCTCTGGGATGTGTGGTACATCTACCACTTCTGCTTGGCCAAACTCAAGGGATACCGAAGACTGTCCTCCAACAGCACTGTCTACGATGCCTTCGTGGTCTACGATACGACGGATCCGGCCGTTCACGAGTGGGTCACGCAGGAGTTACGTGTTCACCTGGAAGAGAAAGGTGATCCACGGATGCAGTTGTGTTTGGAAGAGCGGGATTGGGTGCCTGGTTGTCCTCTTATTGAAAACCTTTCCCAGAGTATTCAGCTGAGCAAACGCACCGTTTTCATCCTGACGGGACACTATGTCAAAAGCGGGAGCTTCAGGACAGCCTTTTATATGGCCCACCAGAGACTCATGGACGAAAGGAATGACGTTATCGTCCTGATATTCCTGGAGAGAATGCCTTGCCACTCGAAGTACCTCAAACTGAGGAAGCGACTGTATAAAAAGTCAGTCCTGGAGTGGCCGAGGAATCCTCAAGCGCAGAGATACTTCTGGTTCAGTCTCAGAAGCCTGATGTCCACCGAGAGGCAGCAATACAACAAACTCTTCCAGGAGACTCTGTGATCGAGACACAATCCAAAGCTTCAAGACCACAATCAAACGTACAGTCAAACCAAAGTTTATTCACACACCTTCAACATTTCTCACATTATCACAGTTTATTCACTATAGTTTAGAAAATGGTGATAAAATATGAGCAGAACTCAGTTGATATTTGACTGGTTTTGTCCGTCCTTCTGTTAGACTGTCTCACACATGAATTATGTTGAATATCTGTCAGCTGTTAAATTTAACTACACAATTAGATAATACCAGTTTAGCTCAACCAATCACCAAGCAATGCTTCATTGTGTTCAGTCTGTGTGTAAAAAGAGCATTAGCAATTAAAGAAAACACACTTCAGCAAATCAGCTCAAAGTGTCCCGATCATTTCTAGTCCCAGATGTCACAGGTAGTCACTATGAAGAGTTATTGGGTGTAATATGTCACAGTTTACTTTATTTTGCTCTCCTCACTCACAGAAATGAACTATAGTGTCCTGATCACACTAGTGGAACAATATCAAACATTATATCTGGTGTCTGAATAATTTTTGGTTTGACTGTATAACCTTTAATATGATGTTGATTTGATTCCGTTTTATTGTATGTGTAACTATAAATAAACGCAACCACTTCTTTAGTTTAAGTTCACTGACGAATGCACTTTCATTTCTGGGTATTTGGCATACTTTTGGAAAGTTGTAACATGCTCAGACTAAAACTAATTCTCTTTTTTTTTTTTTTTTTTTTATGTGTGCAGATTTTATGACCACATAGTAATATCAAATATTTAAATAATAATAATTCATATTATTATTATTATTATTATTAAAACAGCATTTTGCCAATTATTTTATGGGTGTAGATTTCATGACCACATAAAAAAAAAAAAATAATAATTATTGTTTACATTGTTTTTATTATTATTATTGTTATCAAAAAATAATAAATTACTGTTGTTATTGGTCAAACTCAAGGAATACAACTGGCAGTTTGATTAATAACAATAATATGTTTTATATTATTATTATTATTATTATTATTATTAGTATATTCTGCTTGGCCAAGCAAATGTATAATAATAATAATAATATATTCATAGTTTTTAGATAGTAGTAGTTTTATGCTAATCTAAGTAATTGTATGCTTATGTGTTTTTTTTCACCAAGCAGGATGCTAATCAAGGTTGTTGTTTATTGTTTATGTTATTAAAAAAAATGTAGTCTGAAATGGCAATGTGTTTTTATTCTGTCCTCCAAATAAAAATTCCAGAATTTTGAATATTTCCATTTTTCTAAGAATGGATTTTCAAATATCATGCTAACAGATCAATGTACACTCTTAAGTATATTTCAGTTTTTGGAAAAACGAAACACTGAATTATCTGTGTTTCCCCGGGTCTCCGAAGACGAGTTAAACGGTCCCGAGGGAAAGTGATTGAAAGTGAAAACCACAGCAGCGTGTCCTCGCCTGATCTATGAGGTAATGAAACAAAAACTGTACTGTATATTCTTAGATATATATATATATACATACAGTTTAAGCAGCCTTCTATTTTAACCCTTCCGGAAGCTCTCGTTCATCTATAGGTAAAATAACACTGCAAAAACAGATTTTTGTCTCGTTTTTCAACACAAATATTTCAACATTTTTAAATCAAGATACATTTACTGGAGAAGCAAAATGACTGAAGATATGAATTGTTGTTTTCTGGGGGAAAAAAATCTAAATTGAGTGAGTTTATGCTTAGAAATAGGCTCAGAAAAATAAACATGATTTAAAGGGGGAAACATTATTTTTCTGACCCCGATTTTAATGCATAAACTCACTTAATGTTGATCATTTTTCAGAATCCAAGACTTAACATCTTCAGTCATTCTGCTTCTCCAGTAAATGTATCTTGATTTAAGAATGTTTAGATATTTGTGCTAGAAAACAAGACAGAAACACTGAGGAAGAACAACATTTTATTTGCCATCCCCAGTTTATCATGTTGGAAAAATGTTTGCATTTATGTGTCAGATATACATGTGTTAATTGGGATTGAAAGTGTTGAAAACGCCCCTGATTTATTTTTAGAAGTTTCATCATAATCATAGTGGAAATCCCCATTATTCTAGTGACAGAAATACCATTGTGGTTTTGCAAGAGAGGATAGTCGATTTTATTCTGCCAAAGCATTAGAAAAAATACTAATATTATAATAATTTCCATGTGTGTGATTCTGTGGCATCAGTGTCACCAAACAAACCTGCTAAAAATATCAAACTGCTTTGCACAGTGTTTCACTTTTATAAGGAAATGATTGACTTACAGTGACTCTGCATTTTTACAGTAGATACAGGAAACTATACGTGCCACTGAGAAATTCACTTGACCTTTAAAACACCACATTCTTACACAGATTCCCCAAAACACAGCAACTAACTGGCCTTGCTGAGCGTAAACATGATGTTGAGGAAAACAGGAATGCATTTTGAAATTAAATCATGATGCATGGAAGGTCTTTTCCAGTTTAGATTTCTGAAGTAGAGCCTCTAACGTGTGTAAATGTGCATGTGATTTGTTCAATCATGTCCCTGAGAAGAAGGAACAATGTAGGCAGAACTTCCTCTCTTATAATGGAAACTGTGTGCATGGCTGCACTGATCCACACCGACCAGTAAGATATGACCAATGACAAAAGACATCAAACAAATGACTCTCATCAAACACTGACTGTGGTGATTACACAGAAACGGAGCGGTTTATATCAGTCGGTGGACTGGCAGCTGGCGATGACATGCGGCGTTTAGAGATCTATTAGTGTTAAAATAGTTTAACAGTTAAACCAAAACTTCCTGTTTCCTAAATGCAAGTGTGTGAACCACCAGTGTCTTATTCGCTTATTTGGGTTTGTTTAAGCATTGCATTGGTTGCACAGGGACATTGCTACCATGGTAAGAAACTCTATTTATACAATTATTAGTAGAAGTATTTATTGTATGTACACTGTAAAAAAGTACAATCAACTTGGATGTTTAAGTCATATCAATTTAAATTACATTAAACTGACTTAAATGAGTTGAATCTTGTATAACTTGATGTTGGGGTGATTTTTGGTTTTAACGAGACGATTATTTTTTTTATTGCATATGCTGTTGTTTATAGTGAAAGACAAATGCATTTTATGCACATATAAAATGCATTGCTTTAATAAGGAATAATGTTTTGGTAACACTTTACAAAGAGGTTCCATTAGTTATTGTCAATTAATGCATTAACTGGCAGTTTGTTACAGTTTTGGGTTTTTTTCCGCTTTGGTACAATTTTCACAAGTAGGCCTATATGTAAAGTCCCCTAAATGATTTAGTCTATGACACAATGAATTGAATATTTTTAGTGAAATATGCTTTTTAATTTTAAGTTGACTTTCAAAAGCGTGTGAATTAGAGTGAATGGAAATTAACTGTTTATATTTGAGTTATATTGTATAATTATAAAGACGATATGCTACTAGCACAGCAACAAACTTGTTCCTGAAAGTTATTACTCAATGATCAAAGCAACATGTTTCAGAATATTAACAGAACAATTTTCTTCATAAAATATACACAATATTTTTAATTATCACCTTCATTTATTTAAGGAAAATTACAAGACCCATGATTCATTTTTTACAGTGCACAGTGCACACACTTGCATACACACACACACTTGCACACACTCACTCATGCACTTGAACATAGTGGTGGTTAAAATCTAAGATAATCACTTATGTAAAAAAGTGTCAAGCAAACATGTTCTATAGAAACTATGTCTATAATCAAAATCTATAGAAATCTACAGATGTACCGAAATGATTAATTGATTAACAATTAAGTTCAGTTCAGACGCGAATCAAAAGTTTGATAGTAAGAGCTTTATGAAAGGCAGTTGATGATGATGATGATTTAACGGTGCCGTCGTGTCATGTTAACTAATGGAACCTTATTGTAAAAGTGTTAACAATGTTTTAGTCTTTGCGCAATGTCGTTTAACAGCTCTTTGTTTCATATTCCCACAGGTGATCAAATTAGAAGCCTGGCTTTTTATGATATTGAAGATCTCACTAACCTTGTGCCAAATGGACGTGAGGACCCTGAAGACTCAACCCTGCGATATACATGAGAACAAAACTGAGATGACGATTGTGGTGAACTGTCGTGGACGTAGACTCAAAGATGTGCCAGCGCTCGTAAGTAACGCCACCAGCCTCGACCTATCGGAGAACAAGATCAAGAACTTAACATCGGGAGTTTTCCGACACCTGGCGAATCTGACCGTTTTAAATCTGAACTGGGTGGATGATAATGGTAAGGTTGTTATCGCTGACAAGGAGTTTTTGAATTTGACCAAGTTACGTAAACTGGAGCTTAACGGCGGCAGTCTAAAGTACGTACCAAAAAAACTTCCAAAAAACCTGTTGGAACTATCGCTTGATGTGAACAAGATCACCTCGTTAAACTCGACATCCTTTGTGCATGTGCCAAATCTGTCACGTCTTCATCTTTCGAAAAACTGCTACTACTGGAATCCTTGCTCAAGATATTATCACATAGAAGACGGAAGTTTCTCAGTCCTGACGAGATTGAAAGATCTTACTTTGTCGTACAACAACCTAACTCAAGTGCCCAGAGGGTTACCGGGGTCTTTAACGACTCTTGAGCTCGATTCAAACAGAATTGCGGACGTCGGAGAGCATGATTTCCAAGGACTCGACAACCTGACATGTCTAAAAATCCAAGGAAACTGTCCACGGTGTTATAATGCCCCGTATCCATGTGTTCCTTGTAAAGACAGTTCTATTAAAATCCATCCACAAGCTTTTTCCAACCTTGGAAAGCTGCGGATTCTGTACCTCGCAGGGAATTCAATCACATCCATAGATCCCAGTTGGCTTGCCAACATTTCGAAGCTTGAGGAGCTCAACCTGTCATTCAATTTTTTGTCCCAAGCTGTTATAGCGGATGTTTTTTTGAGTAATCTGCCACTGCTAACCAAACTCGATCTTTCATTTAACTATGCCCTTAAGAAATACCCGGACACGGTTATACTATCGCCCAGCTTCGCAAACTTGACCTCTCTAAGGAAGTTGCACATTCGAGGTTTGGTGTTTCGAGAAATCACAGACAAGACCTTCCACTCTCTGTATGGCTTACAAAATCTCTCTGTGCTGGATGTAGGGATAAACTTCATTGTGCGTGCAGACTTGAAAATATTTGAAAAATTCCAACACGTGAAACTGCTCTATCTTTCGGAAAACAGATTTTACCCGGTGATCGTACATGGGGACTTGGTAAAAGATGCAGGCGTTGGTTTCAAATCCCCATCCCTCTCGATGTCAGAACCTACCCCTAAAGATCATTCTTACGATGTTCCAAAATTTCTCGTGAAGCCAGAGTGCTACGCCACCGGCCGAGTTTTGGATCTCAGTCGAAATAACCTATTCCTAATTTCTCCGCAACAGTTTGAGAGTTATGGGAACATATCTTGCCTTAATCTCTCCATGAATGGCTTTGCCACAGCTCCGAATGGATCCGACTTCACATTGCTTCCAGATCTCAAATACCTAGATTTGTCCTACAACAAAATTGATCTGGCGTACGATCACGCCTTCCAAGAGTTACAGAGTCTTGAGGTGCTGGACCTTAGTTACAATGACCATTATTTCACTGTGCCAGGCGTGACGCACAATTTGAATTTCATCCAATATTTGCCCTCTTTGAAGGTATTGAACATGAGCTCCAATAAAATCAAAACATTAACCACCAAAACCATCTCAAGCGCGTCTCTTCAAGAGCTGCAATTCCAGTGGAATAGTCTTGGCAAGATGTGGAGGGAAAATGACAGATCCTACGATAGGCTTTTTGCAAACTTGACCAATCTGACTTATCTCGATATAGCCTACAACAGTATTGAGAGAATCCCTGATAGAGTTTATACGCTTCTTCCCAGGAGCATTCAGAGGTTGCGATTAAGCCACAATGGACTGGTGAACTTGAACTGGACAAGGCTGAGACATTTCCCAGATCTCCGAGAGCTCATTTTGAATAACAACAAGATCTTTCAAATATCAAGTAATTTGTCAGTTGATGTTCCCGCTTTACAGTTCCTCGATCTCCAGCGTAATCAAATATCTAAGCTCTCCGGTGGATTTCTAAAGGGAGCGGTAAACCTTAAGGAGCTTGATCTCAGTCACAACAAGCTCATAACTGTCAACCAGTCCTCGTTTCCACCTGGAACCGGGAGTTACCTGAAGACGCTGTGGCTCAGCGGCAACCCGTTCCACTGCACATGCAACCTACTTGAATTCATTCTGTGGATTTATAAGACCAATGTGAAAATCCCTCGATTGGTGACCGGAGTGACGTGCGCCATGCCAGAAGAGAGAAAAGGTGTTCCTGTAATAAAATTTGACATTAAAGAATGCATTGATGACCAATTGGCCTTTGTGGCGTACTTCCTCTCCATAGTGTGCATTATATGCACCACTTTCGTGGCTGTCGCTATGCACCTTTTCTACTGGGACGTCTCCTACTTATTCTACTATTTGAAAGCCAGATTCACTGGGTATCAGCACCTGAGCTCTGACAGCTGCCTCTACGATGCCTTCGTCACCTACGACACCAAGGACGAGCAGGTCAAGTCAGCCTTATTTCTATAATGCTTTATATTATTATACAGATTGTTTCAAAGCACCAAGCCCTAAAACATATCTGCCAATGGGGTTTGAAAAATAAACTTAGAGTTAGTTCACCCAAAAATGTCCCACCCTCATGTCGTTCCAAATCCATAACTTTCATTTCAGATTTCTCTCCCCCCGTTGATAGCCATGCAACTTCCACTTTGACTCTTCAAAAAGTTCATAAAGAGATCGTAAAACTAATCCATATGAATTGAGTGGTTTAGTCAAAATTTTCTGAAGAGACACAATCCCTTTATATGATGAACAGATAACATTTTTTCTATTATTAACCACAATGGTTTTTGCTGAAGCTCAAACGTGCTGCATAACACGAGAATTAACCTCATTGGTTCTTGCTGAAGCTCAAACGTGCTGCGTAACACGAGAATGAACCTCATTGGTTCTCGCTAAAGTTCAAACGTGCTGCATAACACGAGAATGAACCTCATTGGTTCTTGCAGAAGCTCAAACGTGCTGCGTAACACGAGAATGAACCTCATTGGTTCTCGCTAAAGTTCAAACGTGCTGCGTAACACGAGAATGAACCTCATTGGTTCTTGCTGAAGCTCAAACGTGCTGCGTAACACGAGAATGAACCTCATTGGTTCTCGCTAAAGTTCAAACGTGCTGCGTAACACGAGAATGAACCTCATTGGTTCTCGCTAAAGTTCAAACGTGCTGCGTAACACGAGAATGAACCTCATTGGTTCTCGCTGAAGCTCAAACGTGATGCGTAACACGAGAATGAACCTCATTGGTTCTCGCTAAAGTTCAAACGTGCTGCGTAACACGAGAATGAACCTCATTGGTTCTTGCTGAAGCTCAAACGTGCTGCGTAACACGAGAATGAACCTCATTGGTTCTTGCTGAAGCTCAAACGTGATGTGTAATACAAGAATGAACCTCATTGGTTCTTTCTGAAGCTCAAACGTGATGCGTAACACGAGAATGAACCTCATTGGTTCTCGCTAAAGTTCAAACGTGCTGCGTAACACGAGAATGAACCTCATTGGTTCTCGCTAAAGTTCAAACGTGCTGCGTAACACGAGAATGAACCTCATTGGTTCTTTCTGAAGCTCAAACGTGATGCGTAACACGAGAATGAACCTCATTGGTTCTCGCTAAAGTTCAAACGTGCTGCGTAACACGAGAATGAACCTCATTGGTTCTCGCTAAAGTTCAAACGTGCTGCGTAACACGAGAATGAACCTCATTGGTTCTTGCTGAAGCTCAAACGTGCTGCGTAACACGAGAATTAACCTCATTGGTTCTCGCTAAAGTTCAAACGTGCTGCGTAACACGAGAATGAACCTCATTGGTTCTTTCTGAAGCTCAAACGTGATGCGTAACACGAGAATTAACCTCATTGGTTCTCGCTAAAGTTCAAACGTGCTGCGTAACACGAGAATGAACCTCATTGGTTCTCGCTAAAGTTCAAACGTGCTGCGTAACACGAGAATGAACCTCATTGGTTCTTGCTGAAGCTCAAACGTGATGCGTAACACGAGAATGAACCTCATTGGTTCTCGCTAAAGTTCAAACGTGCTGCGTAACACGAGAATGAACCTCATTGGTTCTTTCTGAAGCTCAAACGTGCTGCGTAACACGAGAATGAACCTCATTGGTTCTCGCTAAAGTTCAAACGTGCTGCGTAACACGAGAATGAACCTCATTGGTTCTCGCTAAAGTTCAAACGTGCTGCGTAACACGAGAATGAACCTCATTGGTTCTTGCTGAAGCTCAAACGTGATGCGTAACACGAGAATGAACCTCATTGGTTCTCGCTAAAGTTCAAACGTGCTGCGTAACACGAGAATGAACCTCATTGGTTCTTGCTGAAGCTCAAACGTGCTGCGTAACACGAGAATGAACCTCATTGGTTCTTGCTGAAGCTCAAACGTGATGTGTAATACAAGAATGAACCTCATTGGTTCTTTCTGAAGCTCAAACGTGATGCGTAACACGAGAATGAACCTCATTGGTTCTCGCTAAAGTTCAAACGTGCTGCGTAACACGAGAATGAACCTCATTGGTTCTCGCTAAAGTTCAAACGTGCTGCGTAACACGAGAATGAACCTCATTGGTTCTTTCTGAAGCTCAAACGTGATGCGTAACACGAGAATGAACCTCATTGGTTCTCGCTAAAGTTCAAACGTGCTGCGTAACACGAGAATGAACCTCATTGGTTCTCGCTAAAGTTCAAACGTGCTGCGTAACACGAGAATGAACCTCATTGGTTCTTGCTGAAGCTCAAACGTGCTGCGTAACACGAGAATTAACCTCATTGGTTCTCGCTAAAGTTCAAACGTGCTGCGTAACACGAGAATGAACCTCATTGGTTCTTTCTGAAGCTCAAACGTGATGCGTAACACGAGAATTAACCTCATTGGTTCTCGCTAAAGTTCAAACGTGCTGCGTAACACGAGAATGAACCTCATTGGTTCTTGCTGAAGCTCAAACGTGCTGCGTAACACGAGAATGAACCTCATTGGTTCTCGCTAAAGTTCAAACGTGCTGCGTAACACGAGAATGAACCTCATTGGTTCTCGCTAAAGTTCAAACGTGCTGCGTCACACGTGAATGAACCTCATTGGTTCTCGCTGAAGCTCAAACATGCTGCGTAACACGAGAATGAACCTCATTGGTTCTTGCTGAAGCTCAAACGTGCTGCGTAACACGAGAATGAACCTCATTGGTTCTTGCTGAAGCTCAAACGTGCTGCGTAACACGAGAATGAACCTCATTGGTTCTTGCAGAAGCTCAAACGTGATGCGTAACACGAGAATGAACCTCATTGGTTCTCGCTAAAGTTCAAACGTGCTGCGTAACACGAGAATGAACCTCATTGGTTCTCGCTGAAGCTCAAACATGCTGCGTAACACGAGAATGAACCTCATTGGTTCTTGCTGAAGCTCAAACGTGCTGCGTAACACGAGAATGAACCTCATTGGTTCTTGCTGAAGCTCAAACGTGCTGCGTAACACGAGAATGAACCTCATTGGTTCTCGCTAAAGTTCAAACGTGCTGCGTAACACGAGAATGAACCTCATTGGTTCTCGCTAAAGTTCAAACGTGCTGCGTAACACGAGAATGAACCTCATTGGTTCTTGCTGAAGGTCAAACGTGCTGCGTAACACGAGAATTAACCTCATTGGTTCTCGCTAAAGTTCAAACGTGCTGCGTAACACGAGAATGAACCTCATTGGTTCTCGCTAAAGTTCAAACGTGCTGCGTAACACGAGAATGAACCTCATTGGTTCTCGCTAAAGTTCAAACGTGCTGCGTAACACGAGAATGAACCTCATTGGTTCTCGCTAAAGTTCAAACGTGCTGCGTAACACGAGAATGAACCTCATTGGTTCTCGCTAAAATTCAAACGTGCTGCGTAACACGAGAATGAACCTCATTGGTTCTCGCTGAAGCTCAAACGTGCTGCGTAACACGAGAATGAACCTCATTGGTTCTCGCTAAAGTTCAAACGTGCTGCGTAACACGAGAATGAACCTCATTGGTTCTCGCTAAAGTTCAAACGTGCTGCGTAACACGAGAATGAACCTCATTGGTTCTTGCTGAAGCTCAAACGTGCTGCGTAACACGAGAATGAACCTCATTGGTTCTCGCTAAAGTTCAAACGTGCTGCGTAACACGAGAATGAACCTCATTGGTTCTCGCTAAAGTTCAAACGTGCTGCGTAACACGAGAATGAACCTCATTGGTTCTCGCTAAAGTTCAAACGTGATGCGTAACACGAGAATGAACCTTATTGGTTCTTGCTGAAGCTCAAACGTGCTGCGTAACACGAGAATGAACCTCATTGGTTCTTGCAGAAGCTCAAACGTGATGCGTAACACGAGAATGAACCTCATTGGTTCTTGCTGAAGCTCAAACGTGCTGCGTAACACGAGAATTAACCTCATTGGTTCTCGCTAAAGCTCAAACGTGCTGCGTAACACGAGAATGAACCTCATTGGTTCTCGCTAAAGTTCAAACGTGATGCGTAACACGAGAATGAACCTTATTGGTTCTTGCTGAAGCTCAAACGTGCTGCGTAACACGAGAATGAACCTCATTGGTTCTTGCAGAAGCTCAAACGTGATGCGTAACACGAGAATGAACCTCATTGGTTCTTGCAGAAGCTCAAACGTGATGCGTAACATGAGAATGAACCTTATTGGTTCTTGCTGAAGCTCAAACGTGCTGCGTAACATGAGAATGAGCCTCATTGGTTCTTGCTGAAGCTCAAACGTGCTGCGTAACACGAGAATGAACCTCATTGGTTCTTGCTGAAGCTCAAACGTGCTGCGTAACACGAGAATGAACCTCATTGGTTCTTGCTGAAGCTCAAACGTGATGCGTAACATGAGAATGAACCTTATTGGTTCTTGCAGAAGCTCAAACGTGATGCGTAACACGAGAATGAGCCTCATTGGTTCTTGCTGAAGCTCAAACGTGATGCGTAACACGAGAATGAGCCTCATTGGTTCTTGCTGAAGCTCAAACGTGCTGCGTAACACGAGAATGAGCCTCATTGGTTCTTGCAGAAGCTCAAACGTGATGCGTAACACGAGAATGAACCTCATTGGTTCTTGCAGAAGCTCAAACGTGATGCGTAACACGAGAATGAACCTCATTGGTTCTTGCAGAAGCTCAAACGTGCTGCGTAACACGAGAATGAACCTCATTGGTTCTTGCAGAAGCTCAAACGTGCTGCGTAACACGAGAATGAACCTCATTGGTTCTTGCAGAAGCTCAAACGTGCTGCGTAACACGAGAATGAACCTCATTGGTTCTTGCAGAAGCTCAAACGTGCTGCGTAACACGAGAATGAACCTCATTGGTTCTTGCAGAAGCTCAAACGTGATGCGTAACACGAGAATGAACCTCATTGGTTCTTGCAGAAGCTCAAACGTGCTGCGTAACACGAGAATGAACCTCATTGGTTCTTGCAGAAGCTCAAACGTGCTGCGTAACACGAGAATGAACCTCATTGGTTCTTGCTGAAGCTCAAACGTGATGCGTAACACGAGAATGAACCTCATTGGTTCTCGCTGAAGTTCAAACGTGCTGCGTAACACGAGAATGAACCTCATTGGTTCTTGCTGAAGCTCAAACGTGCTGCGTAACACGAGAATGAACCTCATTGGTTCTTGCTGAAGCTCAAACGTGATGTGTAATACAAGAATGAACCTCATTGGTTCTTTCTGAAGCTCAAACGTGCTGCGTAACACGAGAATGAACCTCATTGGTTCTCGCTAAAGTTCAAACGTGCTGCGTAACACGAGAATGAACCTCATTGGTTCTTTCTGAAGCTCAAACGTGATGCGTAACACGAGAATGAACCTCATTGGTTCTCGCTAAAGTTCAAACGTGCTGCGTAACACGAGAATGAACCTCATTGGTTCTCGCTAAAGTTCAAACGTGCTGCGTAACACGAGAATGAACCTCATTGGTTCTTGCTGAAGCTCAAACGTGCTGCGTAACACGAGAATTAACCTCATTGGTTCTCGCTAAAGTTCAAACGTGCTGCGTAACACGAGAATGAACCTCATTGGTTCTTTCTGAAGCTCAAACGTGATGCGTAACACGAGAATTAACCTCATTGGTTCTCGCTAAAGTTCAAACGTGCTGCGTAACACGAGAATGAACCTCATTGGTTCTTGCTGAAGCTCAAACGTGCTGCGTAACACGAGAATGAACCTCATTGGTTCTCGCTAAAGTTCAAACGTGCTGCGTAACACGAGAATGAACCTCATTGGTTCTCGCTAAAGTTCAAACGTGCTGCGTCACACGTGAATGAACCTCATTGGTTCTCGCTGAAGCTCAAACATGCTGCGTAACACGAGAATGAACCTCATTGGTTCTTGCTGAAGCTCAAACGTGCTGCGTAACACGAGAATGAACCTCATTGGTTCTTGCTGAAGCTCAAACGTGCTGCGTAACACGAGAATGAACCTCATTGGTTCTTGCAGAAGCTCAAACGTGATGCGTAACACGAGAATGAACCTCATTGGTTCTCGCTAAAGTTCAAACGTGCTGCGTAACACGAGAATGAACCTCATTGGTTCTCGCTGAAGCTCAAACATGCTGCGTAACACGAGAATGAACCTCATTGGTTCTTGCTGAAGCTCAAACGTGCTGCGTAACACGAGAATGAACCTCATTGGTTCTTGCTGAAGCTCAAACGTGCTGCGTAACACGAGAATGAACCTCATTGGTTCTCGCTAAAGTTCAAACGTGCTGCGTAACACGAGAATGAACCTCATTGGTTCTCGCTAAAGTTCAAACGTGCTGCGTAACACGAGAATGAACCTCATTGGTTCTTGCTGAAGGTCAAACGTGCTGCGTAACACGAGAATTAACCTCATTGGTTCTCGCTAAAGTTCAAACGTGCTGCGTAACACGAGAATGAACCTCATTGGTTCTCGCTAAAGTTCAAACGTGCTGCGTAACACGAGAATGAACCTCATTGGTTCTCGCTAAAGTTCAAACGTGCTGCGTAACACGAGAATGAACCTCATTGGTTCTCGCTAAAGTTCAAACGTGCTGCGTAACACGAGAATGAACCTCATTGGTTCTCGCTAAAATTCAAACGTGCTGCGTAACACGAGAATGAACCTCATTGGTTCTCGCTGAAGCTCAAACGTGCTGCGTAACACGAGAATGAACCTCATTGGTTCTCGCTAAAGTTCAAACGTGCTGCGTAACACGAGAATGAACCTCATTGGTTCTCGCTAAAGTTCAAACGTGCTGCGTAACACGAGAATGAACCTCATTGGTTCTCGCTAAAGTTCAAACGTGCTGCGTAACACGAGAATGAACCTCATTGGTTCTTGCTGAAGCTCAAACGTGCTGCGTAACACGAGAATGAACCTCATTGGTTCTCGCTAAAGTTCAAACGTGCTGCGTAACACGAGAATGAACCTCATTGGTTCTCGCTAAAGTTCAAACGTGCTGCGTAACACGAGAATGAACCTCATTGGTTCTCGCTAAAGTTCAAACGTGCTGCGTAACACGAGAATGAACCTCATTGGTTCTCGCTGAAGCTCAAACGTGCTGCGTAACACGAGAATGAACCTCATTGGTTCTTGCTGAAGCTCAAACGTGATGCGTAACACGAGAATGAACCTCATTGGTTCTCGCTAAAGTTCAAACGTGCTGCGTAACACGAGAATGAACCTCATTGGTTCTTGCTGAAGCTCAAACGTGATGCGTAACACGAGAATGAACCTCATTGGTTCTTGCTGAAGCTCAAACGTGCTGCGTAACATGAGAATGAACCTCATTGGTTCTTGCTGAAGCTCAAACGTGATGCGTAACACGAGAATGAACCTCATTGGTTCTCGCTGAAGTTCAAACGTGCTGCGTAACACGAGAATGAGCCTCATTGGTTCTCGCTGAAGCTCAAACGTGCTGCGTAACACGAGAATGAACCTCATTGGTTCTTGCTGAAGCTCAAACGTGATGCGTAACACGAGAATGAACCTCATTGGTTCTCGCTAAAGTTCAAACGTGCTGCGTAACACGAGAATGAGCCTCATTGGTTCTCGCTAAAGTTCAAACGTGCTGCGTAACACGAGAATGAACCTCATTGGTTCTTGCTGAAGCTCAAACGTGCTGCGTAACACGAGAATGAACCTCATTGGTTCTTGCTGAAGCTCAAACGTGCTGCGTAACACGAGAATTAACCTCATTGGTTCTCGCTAAAGTTCAAACGTGCTGCGTAACACGAGAATTAACCTCATTGGTTCTCGCTAAAGCTCAAACGTGCTGCGTAACACGAGAATGAACCTCATTGGTTCTCGCTAAAGTTCAAACGTGATGCGTAACACGAGAATGAACCTTATTGGTTCTTGCTGAAGCTCAAACGTGCTGCGTAACACGAGAATGAACCTCATTGGTTCTTGCAGAAGCTCAAACGTGATGCGTAACACGAGAATGAACCTCATTGGTTCTTGCTGAAGCTCAAACGTGCTGCGTAACACGAGAATTAACCTCATTGGTTCTCGCTAAAGCTCAAACGTGCTGCGTAACACGAGAATGAACCTCATTGGTTCTCGCTAAAGTTCAAACGTGATGCGTAACACGAGAATGAACCTTATTGGTTCTTGCTGAAGCTCAAACGTGCTGCGTAACACGAGAATGAACCTCATTGGTTCTTGCAGAAGCTCAAACGTGATGCGTAACACGAGAATGAACCTCATTGGTTCTTGCAGAAGCTCAAACGTGATGCGTAACATGAGAATGAACCTTATTGGTTCTTGCTGAAGCTCAAACGTGCTGCGTAACATGAGAATGAGCCTCATTGGTTCTTGCTGAAGCTCAAACGTGCTGCGTAACACGAGAATGAACCTCATTGGTTCTTGCTGAAGCTCAAACGTGCTGCGTAACACGAGAATGAACCTCATTGGTTCTTGCTGAAGCTCAAACGTGATGCGTAACACGAGAATGAGCCTTATTGGTTCTTGCTGAAGCTCAAACGTGATGCGTAACACGAGAATGAGCCTCATTGGTTCTTGCTGAAGCTCAAACGTGCTGCGTAACACGAGAATGAGCCTCATTGGTTCTTGCAGAAGCTCAAACGTGATGCGTAACACGAGAATGAACCTCATTGGTTCTTGCAGAAGCTCAAACGTGATGCGTAACACGAGAATGAACCTCATTGGTTCTTGCAGAAGCTCAAACGTGCTGCGTAACACGAGAATGAACCTCATTGGTTCTTGCAGAAGCTCAAACGTGATGCGTAACACGAGAATGAACCTCATTGGTTCTCGCTAAAGTTCAAACGTGCTGCGTAACACGAGAATGAACCTCATTGGTTCTCGCTAAAGTTCAAACGTGATGCGTAACACGAGAATGAACCTCATTGGTTCTTGCTGAAGCTCAAACGTGCTGCGTAACACGAGAATGAACCTCATTGGTTCTTGCAGAAGCTCAAACGTGCTGCGTAACACGAGAATGAACCTCATTGGTTCTTGCAGAAGCTCAAACGTGATGCGTAACACGAGAATGAACCTCATTGGTTCTTGCTGAAGCTCAAACGTGCTGCGTAACACGAGAATTAACCTCATTGGTTCTCGCTAAAGCTCAAACGTGCTGCGTAACACGAGAATGAACCTCATTGGTTCTCGCTGAAGTTCAAACGTGATGCGTAACACGAGAATGAACCTTATTGGTTCTTGCTGAAGCTCAAACGTGCTGCGTAACACGAGAATGAACCTCATTGGTTCTTGCAGAAGCTCAAACGTGATGCGTAACACGAGAATGAACCTCATTGGTTCTTGCAGAAGCTCAAACGTGATGCGTAACATGAGAATGAACCTTATTGGTTCTCGCTAAAGCTCAAACGTGCTGCGTAACACGAGAATGAACCTCATTGGTTCTCGCTAAAGTTCAAACGTGATGCGTAACACGAGAATGAACCTTATTGGTTCTTGCTGAAGCTCAAACGTGCTGCGTAACACGAGAATGAACCTCATTGGTTCTTGCAGAAGCTCAAACGTGATGCGTAACACGAGAATGAACCTCATTGGTTCTTGCAGAAGCTCAAACGTGATGCGTAACATGAGAATGAACCTTATTGGTTCTTGCTGAAGCTCAAACGTGCTGCGTAACATGAGAATGAGCCTCATTGGTTCTTGCTGAAGCTCAAACGTGCTGCGTAACACGAGAATGAACCTCATTGGTTCTTGCTGAAGCTCAAACGTGCTGCGTAACACGAGAATGAACCTCATTGGTTCTTGCTGAAGCTCAAACGTGATGCGTAACATGAGAATGAACCTTATTGGTTCTTGCAGAAGCTCAAACGTGATGCGTAACACGAGAATGAGCCTCATTGGTTCTTGCTGAAGCTCAAACGTGATGCGTAACACGAGAATGAGCCTCATTGGTTCTTGCTGAAGCTCAAACGTGCTGCGTAACACGAGAATGAGCCTCATTGGTTCTTGCAGAAGCTCAAACGTGATGCGTAACACGAGAATGAACCTCATTGGTTCTTGCAGAAGCTCAAACGTGATGCGTAACACGAGAATGAACCTCATTGGTTCTTGCAGAAGCTCAAACGTGCTGCGTAACACGAGAATGAACCTCATTGGTTCTTGCAGAAGCTCAAACGTGATGCGTAACACGAGAATGAACCTCATTGGTTCTTGCAGAAGCTCAAACGTGATGCGTAACACGAGAATGAACCTCATTGGTTCTTGCAGAAGCTCAAACGTGCTGCGTAACACGAGAATGAGCCTCATTGGTTCTTGCAGAAGCTCAAACGTGATGCGTAACACGAGAATGAACCTCATTGGTTCTTGCAGAAGCTCAAACGTGATGCGTAACACGAGAATGAACCTCATTGGTTCTTGCAGAAGCTCAAACGTGATGCGTAACACGAGAATGAACCTCATTGGTTCTTGCTGAAGCTCAAACGTGATGCGTAACACGAGAATGAACCTCATTGGTTCTTGCAGAAGCTCAAACGTGATGCGTAACACGAGAATGAACCTCATTGGTTCTCGCTAAAGTTCAAACGTGCTGCGTAACACGAGAATGAACCTCATTGGTTCTCGCTAAAGTTCAAACGTGATGCGTAACACGAGAATGAACCTTATTGGTTCTTGCTGAAGCTCAAACGTGCTGCGTAACACGAGAATGAACCTCATTGGTTCTTGCAGAAGCTCAAACGTGATGCGTAACACGAGAATGAACCTCATTGGTTCTTGCTGAAGCTCAAACGTGCTGCGTAACACGAGAATTAACCTCATTGGTTCTCGCTAAAGCTCAAACGTGCTGCGTAACACGAGAATGAACCTCATTGGTTCTCGCTGAAGTTCAAACGTGATGCGTAACACGAGAATGAACCTTATTGGTTCTTGCTGAAGCTCAAACGTGCTGCGTAACACGAGAATGAACCTCATTGGTTCTTGCAGAAGCTCAAACGTGATGCGTAACACGAGAATGAACCTCATTGGTTCTTGCAGAAGCTCAAACGTGATGCGTAACATGAGAATGAACCTTATTGGTTCTTGCTGAAGCTCAAACGTGCTGCGTAACATGAGAATGAGCCTCATTGGTTCTTGCTGAAGCTCAAACGTGCTGCGTAACACGAGAATGAACCTCATTGGTTCTTGCTGAAGCTCAAACGTGCTGCGTAACACGAGAATGAACCTCATTGGTTCTTGCTGAAGCTCAAACGTGATGCGTAACATGAGAATGAACCTTATTGGTTCTTGCAGAAGCTCAAACGTGATGCGTAACACGAGAATGAGCCTCATTGGTTCTTGCTGAAGCTCAAACGTGATGCGTAACACGAGAATGAGCCTCATTGGTTCTTGCTGAAGCTCAAACGTGCTGCGTAACACGAGAATGAGCCTCATTGGTTCTTGCAGAAGCTCAAACGTGATGCGTAACACGAGAATGAACCTCATTGGTTCTTGCAGAAGCTCAAACGTGATGCGTAACACGAGAATGAACCTCATTGGTTCTTGCAGAAGCTCAAACGTGCTGCGTAACACGAGAATGAACCTCATTGGTTCTTGCAGAAGCTCAAACGTGCTGCGTAACACGAGAATGAACCTCATTGGTTCTTGCAGAAGCTCAAACGTGCTGCGTAACACGAGAATGAACCTCATTGGTTCTTGCAGAAGCTCAAACGTGCTGCGTAACACGAGAATGAACCTCATTGGT
This sequence comes from Rutilus rutilus, assembly GCF_951802725.1. Lineage (NCBI taxonomy): Eukaryota > Metazoa > Chordata > Actinopteri > Cypriniformes > Leuciscidae > Rutilus > Rutilus rutilus. The sequence goes on from NC_140215.1 coordinate 719,244, forward strand.
TCTTGCAGAAGCTCAAACGTGATGCGTAACACGAGAATGAACCTCATTGGTTCTTGCAGAAGCTCAAACGTGCTGCGTAACACGAGAATGAACCTCATTGGTTCTTGCAGAAGCTCAAACGTGCTGCGTAACACGAGAATGAACCTCATTGGTTCTTGCTGAAGCTCAAACGTGATGCGTAACACGAGAATGAACCTCATTGGTTCTCGCTGAAGTTCAAACGTGCTGCGTAACACGAGAATGAACCTCATTGGTTCTTGCTGAAGCTCAAACGTGCTGCGTAACACGAGAATGAACCTCATTGGTTCTTGCTGAAGCTCAAACGTGATGTGTAATACAAGAATGAACCTCATTGGTTCTTTCTGAAGCTCAAACGTGATGCGTAACACGAGAATGAACCTCATTGGTTCTCGCTAAAGTTCAAACGTGCTGCGTAACACGAGAATGAACCTCATTGGTTCTCGCTAAAGTTCAAACGTGCTGCGTAACACGAGAATGAACCTCATTGGTTCTTTCTGAAGCTCAAACGTGATGCGTAACACGAGAATGAACCTCATTGGTTCTCGCTAAAGTTCAAACGTGCTGCGTAACACGAGAATGAACCTCATTGGTTCTCGCTAAAGTTCAAACGTGCTGCGTAACACGAGAATTAACCTCATTGGTTCTTGCTGAAGCTCAAACGTGCTGCGTAACACGAGAATTAACCTCATTGGTTCTCGCTAAAGTTCAAACGTGCTGCGTAACACGAGAATGAACCTCATTGGTTCTTTCTGAAGCTCAAACGTGATGCGTAACACGAGAATTAACCTCATTGGTTCTCGCTAAAGTTCAAACGTGCTGCGTAACACGAGAATGAACCTCATTGGTTCTTGCTGAAGCTCAAACGTGCTGCGTAACACGAGAATGAACCTCATTGGTTCTCGCTAAAGTTCAAACGTGCTGCGTAACACGAGAATGAACCTCATTGGTTCTCGCTAAAGTTCAAACGTGCTGCGTCACACGTGAATGAACCTCATTGGTTCTCGCTGAAGCTCAAACATGCTGCGTAACACGAGAATGAACCTCATTGGTTCTTGCTGAAGCTCAAACGTGCTGCGTAACACGAGAATGAACCTCATTGGTTCTTGCAGAAGCTCAAACGTGATGCGTAACACGAGAATGAACCTCATTGGTTCTCGCTAAAGTTCAAACGTGCTGCGTAACACGAGAATGAACCTCATTGGTTCTCGCTGAAGCTCAAACATGCTGCGTAACACGAGAATGAACCTCATTGGTTCTTGCTGAAGCTCAAACGTGCTGCGTAACACGAGAATGAACCTCATTGGTTCTTGCTGAAGCTCAAACGTGCTGCGTAACACGAGAATGAACCTCATTGGTTCTCGCTAAAGTTCAAACGTGCTGCGTAACACGAGAATGAACCTCATTGGTTCTCGCTAAAGTTCAAACGTGCTGCGTAACACGAGAATGAACCTCATTGGTTCTTGCTGAAGGTCAAACGTGCTGCGTAACACGAGAATTAACCTCATTGGTTCTCGCTAAAGTTCAAACGTGCTGCGTAACACGAGAATGAACCTCATTGGTTCTCGCTAAAGTTCAAACGTGCTGCGTAACACGAGAATGAACCTCATTGGTTCTCGCTAAAGTTCAAACGTGCTGCGTAACACGAGAATGAACCTCATTGGTTCTCGCTAAAGTTCAAACGTGCTGCGTAACACGAGAATGAACCTCATTGGTTCTCGCTAAAATTCAAACGTGCTGCGTAACGCGAGAATGAACCTCATTGGTTCTCGCTGAAGCTCAAACGTGCTGCGTAACACGAGAATGAACCTCATTGGTTCTCGCTAAAGTTCAAACGTGCTGCGTAACACGAGAATGAACCTCATTGGTTCTCGCTAAAGTTCAAACGTGCTGCGTAACACGAGAATGAACCTCATTGGTTCTTGCTGAAGCTCAAACGTGCTGCGTAACACGAGAATGAACCTCATTGGTTCTCGCTAAAGTTCAAACGTGCTGCGTAACACGAGAATGAACCTCATTGGTTCTCGCTAAAGTTCAAACGTGCTGCGTAACACGAGAATGAACCTCATTGGTTCTCGCTAAAGTTCAAACGTGCTGCGTAACACGAGAATGAACCTCATTGGTTCTCGCTGAAGCTCAAACGTGCTGCGTAACACGAGAATGAACCTCATTGGTTCTTGCTGAAGCTCAAACGTGATGCGTAACACGAGAATGAACCTCATTGGTTCTCGCTAAAGTTCAAACGTGCTGCGTAACACGAGAATGAACCTCATTGGTTCTTGCTGAAGCTCAAACGTGATGCGTAACACGAGAATGAACCTCATTGGTTCTTGCTGAAGCTCAAACGTGCTGCGTAACATGAGAATGAACCTCATTGGTTCTTGCTGAAGCTCAAACGTGATGCGTAACACGAGAATGAACCTCATTGGTTCTCGCTAAAGTTCAAACGTGCTGCGTAACACGAGAATGAGCCTCATTGGTTCTCGCTGAAGCTCAAACGTGCTGCGTAACACGAGAATGAACCTCATTGGTTCTTGCTGAAGCTCAAACGTGATGCGTAACACGAGAATGAACCTCATTGGTTCTCGCTAAAGTTCAAACGTGCTGCGTAACACGAGAATGAGCCTCATTGGTTCTCGCTAAAGTTCAAACGTGCTGCGTAACACGAGAATGAACCTCATTGGTTCTTGCTGAAGCTCAAACGTGCTGCGTAACACGAGAATGAACCTCATTGGTTCTTGCTGAAGCTCAAACGTGCTGCGTAACACGAGAATGAACCTCATTGGTTCTCGCTAAAGTTCAAACGTGCTGCGTAACACGAGAATTAACCTCATTGGTTCTCGCTAAAGCTCAAACGTGCTGCGTAACACGAGAATGAACCTCATTGGTTCTCGCTAAAGTTCAAACGTGATGCGTAACACGAGAATGAACCTTATTGGTTCTTGCTGAAGCTCAAACGTGCTGCGTAACACGAGAATGAACCTCATTGGTTCTTGCAGAAGCTCAAACGTGATGCGTAACACGAGAATGAACCTCATTGGTTCTTGCTGAAGCTCAAACGTGCTGCGTAACACGAGAATTAACCTCATTGGTTCTCGCTAAAGCTCAAACGTGCTGCGTAACACGAGAATGAACCTCATTGGTTCTCGCTAAAGTTCAAACGTGATGCGTAACACGAGAATGAACCTTATTGGTTCTTGCTGAAGCTCAAACGTGCTGCGTAACACGAGAATGAACCTCATTGGTTCTTGCAGAAGCTCAAACGTGATGCGTAACACGAGAATGAACCTCATTGGTTCTTGCAGAAGCTCAAACGTGATGCGTAACATGAGAATGAACCTTATTGGTTCTTGCTGAAGCTCAAACGTGCTGCGTAACATGAGAATGAGCCTCATTGGTTCTTGCTGAAGCTCAAACGTGCTGCGTAACACGAGAATGAACCTCATTGGTTCTTGCTGAAGCTCAAACGTGCTGCGTAACACGAGAATGAACCTCATTGGTTCTTGCTGAAGCTCAAACGTGATGCGTAACATGAGAATGAACCTTATTGGTTCTTGCAGAAGCTCAAACGTGATGCGTAACACGAGAATGAGCCTCATTGGTTCTTGCTGAAGCTCAAACGTGATGCGTAACACGAGAATGAGCCTCATTGGTTCTTGCTGAAGCTCAAACGTGCTGCGTAACACGAGAATGAGCCTCATTGGTTCTTGCAGAAGCTCAAACGTGATGCGTAACACGAGAATGAACCTCATTGGTTCTTGCAGAAGCTCAAACGTGATGCGTAACACGAGAATGAACCTCATTGGTTCTTGCAGAAGCTCAAACGTGCTGCGTAACACGAGAATGAACCTCATTGGTTCTTGCAGAAGCTCAAACGTGCTGCGTAACACGAGAATGAACCTCATTGGTTCTTGCAGAAGCTCAAACGTGCTGCGTAACACGAGAATGAACCTCATTGGTTCTTGCAGAAGCTCAAACGTGCTGCGTAACACGAGAATGAACCTCATTGGTTCTTGCAGAAGCTCAAACGTGATGCGTAACACGAGAATGAACCTCATTGGTTCTTGCAGAAGCTCAAACGTGCTGCGTAACACGAGAATGAACCTCATTGGTTCTTGCAGAAGCTCAAACGTGATGCGTAACACGAGAATGAACCTTATTGGTTCTTGCTGAAGCTCAAACGTGCTGCGTAACACGAGAATGAACCTTATTGGTTCTTGCTGAAGCTCAAACGTGCTGCGTAACACGAGAATGAACCTCATTGGTTCTTGCAGAAGCTCAAACGTGATGCGTAACACGAGAATGAACCTCATTGGTTCTTGCAGAAGCTCAAACGTGATGCGTAACATGAGAATGAACCTTATTGGTTCTTGCTGAAGCTCAAACGTGCTGCGTAACATGAGAATGAACCTTATTGGCTCTTGCTGAAGCTCAAACGTGCTGCGTAACATGAGAATGAACCTCATTGGTTCTTGCTGAAGCTCAAACGTGCTGCGTAACATGAGAATGAACCTCATTGGTTCTTGCTGAAGCTCAAACGTGCTGCGTAACACGAGAATGAACCTCATTGGTTCTTGCTGAAGCTCAAACGTGCTGCGTAACATGAGAATGAACCTCATTGGTTCTTGCTGAAGCTCAAACGTGCTGCGTAACATGAGAATGAGCCTCATTGGTTCTTGCTGAAGCTCAAACGTGCTGCGTAACACGAGAATGAACCTCATTGGTTCTTGCTGAAGCTCAAACGTGCTGCGTAACATGAGAATGAACCTCATTGGTTCTTGCTGAAGCTCAAACGTGCTGCGTAACATGAGAATGAGCCTCATTGGTTCTTGCTGAAGCTCAAACGTGCTGCGTAACACGAGAATGAACCTCATTGGTTCTTGCTGAAGCTCAAACGTTCTGCGTAACATGAGAATGAACCTCATTGGTTCTTGCTGAAGCTCAAACGTGCTGCGTAACATGAGAATGAACCTCATTGGTTCTTGCTGAAGCTCAAACGTGCTGCGTAACATGAGAATGAGCCTCATTGGTTCTTGCTGAAGCTCAAACGTGCTGCGTAACATGAGAATGAACCTCATTGGTTCTTGCTGAAGCTCAAACGTGCTGCGTAACACGAGAATGAACCTCATTGGCTCTTGCTGAAGCTCAAACGTGCTGCGTAACACGAGAATGAACCTCATTGGTTCTTGCTGAAGCTCAAACGTGCTGCGTAACATGAGAATGAACCTCATTGGTTCTTGCTGAAGCTCAAACGTGCTGCATAACACGAGAATGAACCTTATTGGCTCTTGCTGAAGCTCAAACGTGCTGCGTAACATGAGAATGAACCTCATTGGTTCTTGCTGAAGCTCAAACGTGCTGCGTAACATGAGAATGAGCCTCATTGGTTCTTGCTGAAGCTCAAACGTGCTGCGTAACACGAGAATGAACCTCATTGGTTCTTGCTGAAGCTCAAACGTGATGCGTAACACGAGAATGAACCTCGTTGGTTCTTGCAGAAGCTCAAACGTGATGCGTAACATGAGAATGAACCTTATTGGTTCTTGCTGAAGCTCAAACGTGATGCGTAACACGAGAATGAACCTCATTGGTTCTTGCTGAAGCTCAAACGTGATGCGTAACACGAGAATGAACCTCATTGGTTCTTGCAGAAGCTCAAACGTGATGCGTAACATGAGAATGAACCTTATTGGTTCTTGCTGAAGCTCAAACGTGATGCGTAACACGAGAATGAACCTCATTGGTTCTTGCTGAAGCTCAAACGTGATGCGTAACACGAGAATGAGCCTCATTGGTTCTTGCTGAAGCTCAAACGTGATGCGTAACATGAGAATGAACCTTATTGGTTCTTGCTGAAGCTCAAACGTGATGCGTAACACGAGAATGAACCTCATTGGTTCTTGCAGAAGCTCAAACGTGATGCGTAACATGAGAATGAACCTTATTGGTTCTTGCTGAAGCTCAAACGTGATGCGTAACACGAGAATGAACCTCATTGGTTCTTGCAGAAGCTCAAACGTGATGCGTAACATGAGAATGAACCTCATTGGTTCTTGCTGAAGCTCAAACGTGATGCGTAACACGAGAATGAACCTCATTGGTTCTTGCAGAAGCTCAAACGTGATGCGTAACATGAGAATGAACCTTATTGGTTCTTGCTGAAGCTCAAACGTGCTGCGTAACATGAGAATGAACCTTATTGGTTCTTGCTGAAGCTCAAACGTGATGCGTAACACGAGAATGAGCCTCATTGGTTCTTGCTGAAGCTCAAACGTGCTGCGTAACATGAGAATGAACCTCATTGGTTCTTGCTGAAGCTCAAACGTGCTGCGTAACATGAGAATGAGCCTCATTGGTTCTTGCTGAAGCTCAAACGTGCTGCGTAACACGAGAATGAACCTCATTGGTTCTTGCTGAAGCTCAAACGTGCTGCGTAACATGAGAATGAACCTCATTGGTTCTTGCTGAAGCTCAAACGTGCTGCGTAACACGAGAATGAACCTCATTGGTTCTTGCTGAAGCTCAAACGTGATGCGTAACATGAGAATGAACCTCATTGGTTCTTGCTGAAGCTCAAACGTGCTGCATAACACGAGAATTAACCTTATTGGTTCTTGCTGAAGCTCAAACGTGCTGCGTAACATGAGAATGAACCTCATTGGTTCTTGCTGAAGCTCAAACGTGCTGCGTAACACGAGAATGAACCTCATTGGTTCTTGCTGAAGCTCAAACGTGCTGCATAACACGAGAATTAACCTCATTGGTTCTTGCTGAAGCTCAAACGTGCTGCATAACACGAGAATTAACCTTATTGGTTCTTGCTGAAGCTCAAACGTGCTGCGTAACATGAGAATGAACCTCATTGGTTCTTGCTGAAGCTCAAACGTGCTGCGTAACACGAGAATGAACCTCATTGGTTCTTGCTGAAGCTCAAACGTGCTGCGTAACACGAGAATGAGCCTCATTGGTTCTTGCTGAAGCTCAAACGTGCTGCGTAACATGAGAATGAGCCTCATTGGTTCTTGCTGAAGCTCAAACGTGCTGCGTAACACGAGAATGAACCTCATTGGTTCTTGCTGAAGCTCAAACGTGACGCGTAACACGAGAATTAACCTTATTGGTTCTTGCTGAAGCTCAAACGTGCTGCGTAACATGAGAATGAGCCTCATTGGTTCTTGCTGAAGCTCAAACGTGCTGCGTAACACGAGAATGAACCTCATTGGTTCTTGCTGAAGCTCAAACGTGATGCGTAACACGAGAATGAACCTCATTGGTTCTTGCTGAAGCTCAAACGTGCTGCGTAACATGAGAATGAGCCTCATTGGTTCTTGCTGAAGCTCAAACGTGCTGCGTAACATGAGAATGAGCCTCATTGGTTCTTGCTGAAGCTCAAACGTGATGCGTAACACGAGAATGAACCTCATTGGTTCTTGCTGAAGCTCAAACGTGATGCGTAACACGAGAATTAACCTTATTGGTTCTTGCTGAAGCTCAAACGTGCTGCGTAACATGAGAATGAACCTCATTGGTTCTTGCTGAAGCTCAAACGTGCTGCGTAACATGAGAATGAGCCTCATTGGTTCTTGCTGAAGCTCAAACGTGATGCGTAACACGAGAATGAACCTCATTGGTTCTTGCTGAAGCTCAAACGTGCTGCGTAACATGAGAATGAACCTCATTGGTTCTTGCTGAAGCTCAAACGTGCTGCGTAACACGAGAATGAACCTCATTGGTTCTTGCTGAAGCTCAAACGTGATGCGTAACATGAGAATGAACCTCATTGGTTCTTGCTGAAGCTCAAACGTGCTGCATAACACGAGAATTAACCTTATTGGTTCTTGCTGAAGCTCAAACGTGCTGCGTAACATGAGAATGAACCTCATTGGTTCTTGCTGAAGCTCAAACGTGCTGCGTAACACGAGAATTAACCTTATTGGTTCTTGCTGAAGCTCAAACGTGCTGCGTAACATGAGAATGAACCTCATTGGTTCTTGCTGAAGCTCAAACGTGCTGCATAACACGAGAATTAACCTTATTGGTTCTTGCTGAAGCTCAAACGTGCTGCGTAACATGAGAATGAACCTCATTGGTTCTTGCTGAAGCTCAAACGTGCTGCGTAACACGAGAATTAACCTTATTGGTTCTTGCTGAAGCTCAAACGTGCTGCGTAACACGAGAATGAACCTCATTGGTTCTTGCTGAAGCTCAAACGTGCTGCATAACACGAGAATTAACCTTATTGGTTCTTGCTGAAGCTCAAACGTGCTGCGTAACACGAGAATGAGCCTCATTGGTTCTTGCTGAAGCTCAAACGTGCTGCGTAACACGAGAATGAGCCTCATTGGTTCTTGCAGAAGCTCAAACGTGCTGCGTAACATGAGAATGAACCTCATTGGTTCTTGCTGAAGCTCAAACGTGCTGCGTAACACGAGAATGAGCCTCATTGGTTCTTGCTGAAGCTCAAACGTGCTGCGTAACATGAGAATGAGCCTCATTGGTTCTTGCTGAAGCTCAAACGTGCTGCGTAACACGAGAATGAACCTCATTGGTTCTTGCTGAAGCTCAAACGTGATGCGTAACACGAGAATTAACCTTATTGGTTCTTGCTGAAGCTCAAACGTGCTGCGTAACATGAGAATGAGCCTCATTGGTTCTTGCTGAAGCTCAAACGTGCTGCGTAACACGAGAATGAACCTCATTGGTTCTTGCTGAAGCTCAAACGTGATGCGTAACACGAGAATGAACCTCATTGGTTCTTGCTGAAGCTCAAACGTGCTGCGTAACATGAGAATGAGCCTCATTGGTTCTTGCTGAAGCTCAAACGTGCTGCGTAACACGAGAATGAACCTCATTGGTTCTTGCTGAAGCTCAAACGTGATGCGTAACACGAGAATTAACCTTATTGGTTCTTGCTGAAGCTCAAACGTGCTGCGTAACATGAGAATGAACCTCATTGGTTCTTGCTGAAGCTCAAACGTGCTGCGTAACATGAGAATGAGCCTCATTGGTTCTTGCTGAAGCTCAAACGTGCTGCGTAACACGAGAATGAACCTCATTGGTTCTTGCTGAAGCTCAAACGTGATGCGTAACACGAGAATGAACCTCGTTGGTTCTTGCAGAAGCTCAAACGTGATGCGTAACACGAGAATGAGCCTCATTGGTTCTTGCAGAAGCTCAAACGTGATGCGTAACATGAGAATGAACCTTATTGGTTCTTGCTGAAGCTCAAACGTGCTGCGTAACACGAGAATGAACCTCATTGGTTCTTGCTGAAGCTCAAACGTGATGCGTAACACGAGAATGAACCTCATTGGTTCTTGCAGAAGCTCAAACGTGATGCGTAACATGAGAATGAACCTTATTGGTTCTTGCTGAAGCTCAAACGTGATGCGTAACACGAGAATGAACCTCATTGGTTCTTGCTGAAGCTCAAACGTGATGCGTAACACGAGAATGAACCTCATTGGTTCTTGCAGAAGCTCAAACGTGCTGCCTAACATGAGAATGAACCTTATTGGTTCTTGCTGAAGCTCAAACGTGATGCGTAACACGAGAATGAACCTCATTGGTTCTTGCTGAAGCTCAAACGTGATGCGTAACACGAGAATGAACCTTATTGGTTCTTGCTGAAGCTCAAACGTGATGCGTAACATGAGAATGAACCTCATTGATTCTTGCTGAAGCTCAAACGTGATGCGTAACACGAGAATGAACCTTATTGGTTCTTGCTGAAGCTCAAACGTGATGCGTAACATGAGAATGAACCTCATTGATTCTTGCTGAAGCTCAAACGTGATGCGTAACACGAGAATGAACCTCATTGGTTCTTGCTGAAGCTCAAACGTGATGCGTAACACGAGAATGAACCTTATTGGTTCTTGCTGAAGCTCAAACGTGATGCGTAACACGAGAATGAACCTCATTGGTTCTTGCAGAAGCTCAAACGTGATGCGTAACATGAGAATGAACCTTATTGGTTCTTGCTGAAGCTCAAACGTGATGCGTAACACGAGAATGAACCTCATTGGTTCTTGCTGAAGCTCAAACGTGATGCGTAACATGAGAATGAACCTTATTGGTTCTTGCTGAAGTTCAAACGTGATGCGTAACACGAGAATGAACCTCATTGGTTCTTGCAGAAGCTCAAACGTGATGCGTAACATGAGAATGAACCTTATTGGTTCTTGCTGAAGCTCAAACGTGATGCGTAACACGAGAATGAACCTTATTGGTTCCTGCTGAAGCTCAAACGTGCTGCGTAACACGAGAATGAACCTCACTGGTTCTTGCAGAAGCTCAAACGTGATGCGTAACATGAGAATGAACCTCATTGGTTCTTGCTGAAGCTCAAACGTGCTGCGTAACATGAGAATTAACCTTATTGGTTCTTGCTGAAGCTCAAACGTGCTGCGTAACATGAGAATGAACCTCATTGGTTCTTGCTGAAGCTCAAACGTGCTGCATAACATGAGAATGAACCTTATTGGTTCTTGCTGAAGCTCAAACGTGCTGCATAACACGAGAATTAACCTTATTGGTTCTTGCTGAAGCTCAAACGTGCTGCGTAACATGAGAATGAACCTCATTGGTTCTTGCTGAAGCTCAAACGTGCTGCATAACACGAGAATTAACCTTATTGGTTCTTGCTGAAGCTCAAACGTGCTGCGTAACATGAGAATGAACCTCATTGGTTCTTGCTGAAGCTCAAACGTGATGCGTAACATGAGAATGAACCTCATTGGTTCTTGCTGAAGCTCAAACGTGATGCGTAACATGAGAATGAACCTCATTGGTTCTTGCTGAAGCTCAAACGTGATGCGTAACATGAGAATGAACCTCATTGGTTCTTGCTGAAGCTCAAACGTGATGCGTAACACGAGAATGAACCTCATTGGTTCTTGCAGAAGCTCAAACGTGCTGCGTAACACGAGAATGAACCTCATTGGTTCTTGCTGAAGCTCAAACGTGATGCGTAACATGAGAATGAACCTCATTGGTTCTTGCTGAAGCTCAAACGTGATGCGTAACATGAGAATGAACCTCATTGGTTCTTGCTGAAGCTCAAACGTGATGCGTAACATGAGAATGAACCTCATTGGTTCTTGCTGAAGCTCAAACGTGATGCGTAACACGAGAATGAACCTCATTGGTTCTTGCTGAAGCTCAAACGTGATGCGTAACACGAGAATGAACCTCATTGGTTCTTGCAGAAGCTCAAACGTGATGCGTAACATGAGAATGAACCTCATTGGCTCTTGCTGAAGCTCAAACGTGATGCGTAACATGAGAATGAACCTCATTGGTTCTTGCTGAAGCTCAAACGTGCTGCGTAACACGAGAATGAACCTCATTGGTTCTTGCTGAAGCTCAAACGTGATGCGTAACATGAGAATGAACCTCATTGGTTCTTGCTGAAGCTCAAACGTGCTGCGTAACACGAGAATGAACCTCATTGGTTCTTGCTGAAGCTCAAACGTGCTGCGTAACACGAGAATGAACCTCATTGGTTCTTGCTGAAGCTCAAACGTGATGCGTAACATGAGAATGAACCTCATTGGTTCTTGCTGAAGCTCAAACGTGCTGCGTAACACGAGAATGAACCTCATTGGTTCTTGCTGAAGCTCAAACGTGATGCGTAACACGAGAATTAACCTTATTGGTTCTTGCTGAAGCTCAAACGTGCTGCGTAACACGAGAATGAACCTCATTGGTTCTTGCTGAAGCTCAAACGTGCTGCATAACACGAGAATGAACCTTATTGGTTCTTGCTGAAGCTCAAACGTGATGCGTAACATGAGAATGAACCTCATTGGTTCTTGCTGAAGCTCAAACGTGATGCGTAACATGAGAATGAACCTCATTGGTTCTTGCTGAAGCTCAAACGTGCTGCATAACACGAGAATTAACCTTATTGGTTCTTGCTGAAGCTCAAACGTGCTGCGTAACATGAGAATGAACCTCATTGGTTCTTGCAGAAGCTCAAACGTGCTGCGTAACACGAGAATGAACCTCATTGGTTCTTGCAGAAGCTCAAACGTGCTGCGTAACACGAGAATGAACCTCATTGGTTCTTGCTGAAGCTCAAACGTGCTGCATAACACGAGAATTAACCTTATTGGTTCTTGCTGAAGCTCAAACGTGCTGCATAACACGAGAATTAACCTTATTGGTTCTTGCTGAAGCTCAAACGTGCTGCGTAACATGAGAATGAACCTCATTGGTTCTTGCTGAAGCTCAAACGTGATGCGTAACATGAGAATGAACCTCATTGGTTCTTGCTGAAGCTCAAACGTGCTGCATAACACGAGAATTAACCTTATTGGTTCTTGCTGAAGCTCAAACGTGCTGCGTAACATGAGAATGAACCTCATTGGTTCTTGCTGAAGCTCAAACGTGCTGCGTAACATGAGAATGAACCTCATTGGTTCTTGCTGAAGCTCAAACGTGATGCGTAACATGAGAATGAACCTCATTGGTTCTTGCTGAAGCTCAAACGTGCTGCATAACACGAGAATTAACCTTATTGGTTCTTGCTGAAGCTCAAACGTGCTGCGTAACATGAGAATGAACCTCATTGGTTCTTGCTGAAGCTCAAACGTGCTGCGTAACATGAGAATGAACCTCATTGGTTCTTGCAGAAGCTCAAACGTGCTGCGTAACACGAGAATGAACCTCATTGGTTCTTGCTGAAGCTCAAACGTGATGCGTAACACGAGAATGAACCTCATTGGTTCTTGAGAAGCTCAAACGTGATGCGTAACACGAGAATGAACCTCATTGGTTGTTGCAGAAGCTCAAACGTGCTGCATAACACGAGAATTAATCTCATTGGTTCTTGCTGAAGCTCAAACGTGCTGCGTAACATGAGAATGAACCTCATTGGTTCTTGCTGAAGCTCAAACGTGATGCGTAACATGAGAATGAACCTCATTGGTTCTTGCTGAAGCTCAAACGTGCTGCATAACACGAGAATTAACCTTATTGGTTCTTGCTGAAGCTCAAACGTGCTGCGTAACATGAGAATTAACCTCATTGGTTCTTGCTGAAGCTCAAACGTGCTGCGTAACATGAGAATGAACCTCATTGGTTCTTGCTGAAGCTCAAACGTGATGCGTAACATGAGAATGAACCTCATTGGTTCTTGCTGAAGCTCAAACGTGCTGCATAACACGAGAATTAACCTTATTGGTTCTTGCTGAAGCTCAAACGTGCTGCGTAACATGAGAATGAACCTCATTGGTTCTTGCTGAAGCTCAAACGTGCTGCGTAACATGAGAATGAACCTCATTGGTTCTTGCAGAAGCTCAAACGTGCTGCGTAACACGAGAATGAACCTCATTGGTTCTTGCTGAAGCTCAAACGTGATGCGTAACACGAGAATGAACCTCATTGGTTCTTGAGAAGCTCAAACGTGATGCGTAACACGAGAATGAACCTCATTGGTTGTTGCAGAAGCTCAAACGTGCTGCATAACACGAGAATTAATCTCATTTGCATATTCTTAGACACAACTCAGCATAACATATGGTTATAAAAATAAAATAACGTTCTGGGAAGGTTCTTTTTAGGTTGCAAAGTTTTAGTGATCGAAGATGAGTTTTAAGGGATAGAATTATAGACTATAGGGGGACTTTAATAAACTGTATCCGCAAAATATACTTTGTTTATGAAAAATGGCACAATTAAGCATAACATATGGTTATAAAAATACAAACTGTAGGGAACGTTCTGGGAAGGTTCTTGTTAGGTTGCAAAAAAATAACCTAGAGAATGTTCCTAGAACGTGTACCAAAAAAACTCAAACAAATGGGAACGTTTTGTGTTTGCTGGGACGTCACATAAAAACTATGAATAGATAGCTCTATAGAAGACAAAAGTGTGGTTATTAAAGGGATAGTTCACCCAAAAATGAAAATTACCCCATGATTTACTCACCCTCAAGTCATCCTAGCTGTATATGACATTCTTCTTTCAGACGGATACAATCAGAGTTATATTAATAAATGTCCTGGCTCTTCCAAGCTTTATAATGGCAGTGAATGACTGTTTCTGTTTTGAAGTCCATAAAAGTGCACTTTTGATAGATGCACTTTTTTTTTGATGGATATATGCACTTTTATGATGGACAGATGCCCTTTTATCATGGATAGATGCACTTTTATGATGGACAGATGCCCTTTTATCATGGATAGATGCACTTTTATGATGGACAGATGCCCTTTTATCATGGATAGATGCACTTTTATGATGGATAGATGCACTTTTATGATGGATAGATGCACTTTTATGATGGATATATGCACTTTTATGTTTTACTTCAAAACATAAACAGCCACTCACTGCCATTATAAAGCCTGTAAGAGCCCAACATTTTTTAATATAACTGTTGGATTGTATTCGTCTCAAAAGACGCCTAGGATGACTTGAGGGTGAGTAAATCATGGGGTGTGTTTCATTTTTATGGGTGAACTATCCCTGTAAGCTCAGCTCAGTGACGGTGTGGATGTTGCAGGTCTCCGACTGGGTGCTGAATCACCTGCGGGTGCAGCTGGAGGAGCGAGGCGAGCGCTTTCTTCCGATCTGCCTGGAGGAACGGGACTGGCTCCCCGGCTCTCCGGTCGTGGACAGTCTGACCCAGAGCATCCAGCACAGCCGCAAAACCGTGTTCGTGCTGACCGAGGGTTACGTGAAAAGCGGATCCTTCAAGCTGGCCGTGTTCCTGGCCCACCAGCGCCTCCTGGAGGAGAACGAGGACGTGATCGTGTTGCTGCTCCTGGAGCCCGTTCTTCAACACTCGCATTTCTTGCGTCTGCGCAGACGGTTGTGTTCCCGAAGCATCCTCGAGTGGCCTTGCTCCTCGTCCGCCGAGGCCTGGTTCTGGCAATCCCTGCGCAATGCCGTACGGATCGACAACCAGGCCATGTACAGCGACCTCTACAGCCGATACTTCACCACCAAGTGATCTTTGTTGAGGCACTGTGCCCGGTTGCATTAAGCACCTTAAGTTGTTCTCTTAAGTATGAGACTAAACCATCAAAATAGGAGGAAAATATGGTAACACTTTACAAAAATGACGCCGCACAATTTGTCATGTTTCATGGCGTTATCACATATAAAACAAGCACAACTATGCAATATGACTAAAATCTTTAATAATAATTTAATTAAGTGTGAAGATGTCGATTTTACTAGGCCGGGCGTCACTTTTATACTATACATGAAATTTCAAGCATGACTAGAAGGTTAATTCTTCACTTGGTCACTAATTATTGAGTTTTGTACTTTTTTTTTTTTTTTTTTAAGGCAGAAACTCTATGATCAGTGAGTCAAACGAGATTTAACTCAATTTTTGAAGTCTGTTTAATATAATTTAAGTTGAAATGACTTGTAGAAACAAGCTGATTCAACTTTTAAGGCAGCAACTGAACTTAAATTTTAAAGTTGTAAATAGGTGGAAGTTTTTACACTGTAAAATGTAAATTCAAAATATTAAAACAAAATCTCTTTCTCTTTTCTTCAAAGATATGCAAACAAATGAACATTTCATAACGAGCATCTCTAGTTTTCATAACAAAATGACAAAAAGGAAGGAAATTTTATGTTTGATAAAATTATAAAGTTCATATATATATATACATTTACAATAAGTTTTCATTTGTTAACATAAGCTAATACGTTAATACGTCAAGAATTTATTAATCTCAATGTTAATTTCAACATTTGCTAATACATTATTAAAATCAAAGAATTATCAGTGAATATTATTTAATATTCTGCACTGTAAAAAAAAGTTTTTATTGTTGGTTAAAAAAAGAAGAAAAAAAGAGTAACCTGGTTGCCTTGAAATGTTAAGTTCATTGAAATTAAAAAATTGAGTTAATACAAAGATTGGTTTACTCAACAGAAACTCAAATGTTATGATATCTGAACCACATAAACAAAAAGTTGATTTGACAAAAGAAAAAAAAAATGTGATAAATCATGAAAAAAATATTTTACATGAAACTAAAAACCAGTTGTATTTTTATTAACTAACTTAACTATAGTTTAACTATCATTAACTAATGGGACTTCACTGTAAATGCTGTAGAACTAATGTTTTAATTAGTTTGTTGTCATTTATTTCACCCGTGTTTATTTTTTTATCTAAGGCAGAAACTCACTTGTACAATCTCATAAAATGTAAATTTAAACTATTAAAGTTATTTGCAACACCAGTCCATACTTCATAGTTTGTCTTTGCACACATTCTGCATATATTTCACAATGGAGCATTTTTTCATCACAAAACTATGCAGTAAAATGCTAAACTTAGAGGATGACTAGAGGATTAATATGGTCACTAATGTTGTATTTGTTACTTTTTCATTATAATTATGATAATTTTTTTAATCTAAGACAGAAACTCACTTTTTGTGAAACTCTTATGCTTCTCTTTGCACGCACACGAGAGATATTGTGCAAAGGAACACTCACAAGGAGCTTTTTCCTATTGTTATCATGAAATGATGAGGAGAGTCAGCAGATTTAGCACGGAACTGCTGTGGTGTGCTAGCAGCTAACAGGAAATGATCTCACACACTTCCTGTTACACTCCAGACTGAAATATGCTTTCATACATGTTTGGTGTGATCTACTTAGCGCAGAATAATGTTCATTTATTTATTTGTTTGTTTGTTTATTTTGAGCATTAGCGTTTAGCATTATTAAGCGTTTGCCTAGCTGACTAAAGGCAGCAGGTTTGCAGTTTATTTCCATAAAAGAAATGTTCTTCAGTATTCTTGTTTTCCAGTACAAACATCTTCAGTTCTGATCTTGTTGTACTGAGTGAATATCCAAAAATATAATAAAAAAAACACTCTTACAGTTTATTTATTTGTTATGAAAACTTTTTAAGCCTACTTTAAGACACACAATAAAACGTTTTTCCCATGTGAAAATATCTATAGCTGGGTCCCAATTCGCATACTGTCCGTCATAAAAAGTAGGCTATTCAGAATTAGATTTAGTGTATCCCAAATCGTAGTATGTTTAAATGATTATTCCAAAGATACCCGGATAGTGTAACCTAACCCGGAAATGCACCGATTAGAACTACAAACACGAATACAACGTGTTAAAAAAACTACAAACATGGCGGATGTGCGAGGACGACGGTTAAGCAGAGGGGTTTGAGTGATTGATTAATTATCAGTATCTTATCTCACACAAAAAATACATTTAGGCTATTTAATGTTATCCACATTAGATTTAATCTGCAACAACATGCATTGTGAACTTTTAAGATACGTTTAGTGATTATCTTTAAATGCACCATTATGCACACACAATGAGGAGAGTTCATGACTGGCAGATCAACGTGCCAAATGACATTGAATGTGGAGGATTTTAATTGTGACAAGATGATTGACAGGGCAGTTTAAACGGTGATGGGAAGCACGTGACTAAGCGACACATACTAGTTTGACTCAAATCTTGCCTACTCTTCTGCTACACACTCAAAAGTATGTACTACTTATTCTTCACAAAA
Organism: Rutilus rutilus; assembly: GCF_951802725.1. Taxonomy (NCBI): domain Eukaryota; kingdom Metazoa; phylum Chordata; class Actinopteri; order Cypriniformes; family Leuciscidae; genus Rutilus; species Rutilus rutilus. The sequence continues at coordinate 736,792 of NC_140215.1, forward strand.
ACAATACATACTTAGGGCATAGTCCAAGAAGGCGAATGTGACGTTTGTAGTGTCCACTAGATGTCGCTGTCGCACAACAGAGGGCGTCGTTCACTTCAAAGTCAGCATATGGCGCTAATAGGCTACGACTTCCTTGTACGTTTTCTAACTGTTAAATTCTCAGATACCTGCATATTTCCATTCTTTCTTGGGCTAAAATGCGTATTTTTCCTCATAGCCTATAGTTGTCTGGTTTATAGATTCCCGCAGACGCCACAGAGTAATGATTCATCTAACGGTCCGGTGACGTCACTCGCGTGATTTGCATATCTCTGGTTATAAATGCCGTGATTCTGCGCTTTTCCTCACACTGCTGCATCTGCTGCTGGAGAATAACCACTTCAACTACCAACACACACTCTGGTAAGCGCTAGAATCTCTCTTTTGCCTTTTAAATACTCTTATATAGCACAACATCATACCTTTTGTTGTTTATAATCTCTTAATTATAGTCTAGATTAGCGTTTTCAGACGCTACTTTCTTTCACGCGCACAATTGGCGAATGTAACGTTATTTGTGGCATAAATGCATCCGCTATACAGGAAATGTGACTGTTAATCGCTATATTATGTGATTTTTTTTGCGACATATGTATCAGAGACAATAGATGCATGCATTCTCTTTGTTCAGGAATGACTAAGCGTGATCGATTTTTACATTCCACGCCTCGAAATATAGCATAAATGTTCGGATAAATATGCTCAGATAAGTGCAAAAGCAGAAAGAATGTGTTTACTGATGGAAACATTGATAAGAAGTGAAATATGAGAGAATGAGCAGGAAAGGGCGGTGGTTTCTCAAGACTGTGATGCAACAGCAGCGTTTCCTTTTACCACAGTTACTGCGTTACTGGCTGCACTTTTGTTCTTTATTGCATTTTTAAAGCATATTTAGATTATTTAGTCATGCATTAGAACGTAAACTCTAACCAAATACCTAATTTTGGGGAAACATTTGGAAAAAGCCCATATTGTTCGGTCACTTATATGAATATTAATGAAGATCGTCATGTATGTGTATGTGTGTGTGTGTGTGTGTGTGTGTTTCTTTCTCAACATTAATGGCAAGCCATTTTATTTCAGACCCACTGCAAACATGTCTGACAAGCCAAATCTTGAGGAAGTGACCAGCTTTGACAAAACCAAGCTGAAGAAAACAGAAACTCAGGAGAAAAATCCTTTGCCGTCAAAAGAAAGTAAGAATCCGCACACTTTCCTTTGAGGAACAAACATGAAATGATGATTATGAAACCCAATAACAATTATTTTTTTTTAAATTTTTTCAGCCATCGAACAGGAGAAGCAGGCGGGCTCGTCATGAAACTCGTTCTCCACACTTCTATGCACTGTACATTCCACATTGCCTTCTTTTTCACGTCTTTTCGCTGTTTAACTTTTAACGGAAAAATATGACCTAAGTCGCATTGTGATTGGACAACCAAAAAAAAAAAAAAAAAATGCAGACGACCGTACAAGCCCTTTGTTTCTGTGCCCACGTACTCCTCTTTTTGTAAAGCGCACCACTGATATTCTGATGAAGATTGTTGATGTACGGATGAGGATGACGAGGAGGCGGGGCCGGGGGCGGGGCCAAGGATTTGAGTGACACGTAACAGAGACTCGCTCTTGTAACATCTCTGCTCAAATGCTTTAAAGTCATGCAGTGTTTTTTTTGTATGTTGACGTCTTGGAATGCACAATTTTTGTTTTGTAATGCAAATAAAAGTCTGTAATATTCAGATGGACATCTTTTTAAATGTTTGTTCTGTACTTCTCGCTTTCAACTGTGTCGTTTACAAAGAGTAACGTACATCCTACACTTTTTTTCATCAATTTAACTTAATTCTCTATTTAAAGAGTGCTATAAAGATTTTGAGAATAGATAGAAAAATATAAAGTATTCTTTTTTTGCCAAAAAAACAAACAAAAAATTCTAGCCTATTATACATTTTAGAGCTTAGAAAACATAAAAATGAAAGCATTTTTACAATAAATTTTTGGTATTTTTTTCTCCAGGCCTAGAAATGACAAATGTACAAAAGTGTCGTTCAGAGGCTATATTTGGCTATATTAATGACCCTACAAGAGCGATTAAATCATCAAAATATGTTCAATATGAGGAAAGAACAATCACTAAACTTGGTTAAGTCCAAAAAAAGTCAACCTACTACGGAAAAAGCAAACATTAACTAAGTTATTAATAATCAGTTACAGTTAAAACACAATCAGTTATTAATATTTGGTTGATTATCTTGTTTTTGCATGTGTTCATAATTTCTTTGTACGTTTCATTGTGTTATTATCACAGATAAAACAATCGACCCCAAGCACAACTATGCAATACAAAATCTTTAATGATATTTGAATAAAGGGTGAAGATGTGAATTTTACGAGGCCGTGCGTCACTTCTATACTGTACATGTCATTTTCAGGCACAGACCTGCATGTACAATTCATTTCAGTCCATCCATACGCCTAAACATTTAACAAAAGCAATCCCAAAACATTAATGCAGCTCAGTCTTCAATAACTAACGTTTTGCCACAGCTGTCATTGGCCGATGACTTAAGAAAATGTACCCGCCATAAATACATTTTACCAGCCATGAAAAATAGATAAATCCTTGTTAAAGTTACAGATGTTATTCAGAGAAGTGAGTGATTGTTTGTCTTTTGTTGTTTGATTGACATTAGAAACCCAGACGGCATCAGGAATATTAGGCTACTGTCACTTTAAGAGCTGCACTGATGTAATATACTGATACACGTGCGTTTTCTTTCTCTGTTCACGTTCGCTTAAGACATAACTGACTGTGTTCACGAGGACACTTGCCAAGACGTCATTTAGTCTGAATGCGTGCTTCAATAACGAGTAATGAATTGAGTTTCCTCTCGTGTCTTTAATATTGAAGACTTGAATATTTCAATTGGCACGTAAGCTGTCCCATGCGTCGTTCACGCATATCACGGATATCACGTTTTTCAGCCAAAGTCCAAGGGAAGGACCACTTGTATTCTTCCAGCAAAGGGCAATTGAACGCTGGCTTGTCGTTGGCACAAATCCACCAGGTTTTTCTCTTTGACGGGCAGAGAGCAATCGTCCACATAAATACCCAGTACACATACTGCTTAAAGAGAGAGGCGTAGTAGGAAATTGAGTCGCTTTCCTCCTAAACTTTTGCACCTCACCACATTCCCACACACAATGAAAAAAATGTGCCTTGGTAATTAATGCATTTAAACCATAAGTCAGCAATACTAGGGTTACATTTATTTAATCTCACAGGAGTGATATCAGTTCTCCTTATCCAGTTATACTGTAAGAGTCTCAAACGAGTATTTATAGTTCGTGCTTTTAAACATATTGTACCCCACTCATCTAATGAAATGTCTTTATTTAAATCCTGCATCCATATTTTCAGTGTTTTCCTTTATGATTCTGTATCAGTATATTATATAACTGGGTAATTCTGGTGTGGAAAAGGTTTCCAGTGTAGATAATGAAGGGAGTTGCACAGAATCACCAACACTGATTTTGACTCACATTTGGCGCTTGACGAGTGTAAACTTTAGGCTTCTGAATATTGTTCCGACACACAGAAGAGTCGATCAATAGTCCTCAAGGACAAAAGCAATGTCTGTTATTGATCATTTCGGGGGTTTTTTTCTTTTTTTTTCTTTTTTTTCTGATGACATTTTCTCTGCCAAATTAAATGTTTCTCATGAATAGCATATTTAAATATTTATACTGCCTTAAAATGATTGTATTAAAGTGAGAACTCAAATATCTATAAGCATTACAGTAATGGGGAATTTGAAGGAACTCTCATTATTAATGCGTCTCAATCGTCTAAATAATGTAACAATGCAAATGAGTAGCTTTTTTCCTTTTGCAAAATCTTATTTATGTTTTATGTATGTTTATTCCTATGGAAAAAAAAATCTTTTGATTTGGTATGAAATGTGAGTTTTTCATGCACTTGTTCCCTGCCTGAATCTAATCATTATGGATAATACTATTAAGATTTATATTAGGAACAAGCAATCTTTCTGAGAAGCTGTTTTTTTATTTTTTTATTTATTTTTTATTATATTTTTACTGCCTTAAAATTATTGTATTAAAGTGAGAATGTAATGAGAATAGAAAATGACCAAAAATATCTATATGCATTACAGTAACTCTCATTATTAATGTCTTAATTATTGCGTCTCAATCGTCTAAATAAAGTCACAATGCAAACGAGTAGCTTTTAATGTTTTATCTGTTCATTTCTATAATTTTTTTCTTTTGATTTGATATGAAATGAGATTGTGACATGTTTTAGATTTGTATGTGTGTCACTGAGCCTGGCTGAACTTCAGTCTGTTCACACACACACACACACACACACACACACACACACAGCATTAAGTGTGTGTGATGTTCATTAAGCCTCATTTAGCGTGGATAAACTCTAATCTGCTGCTGTTAATGGTGTTTAATCCGCCAGATTTACCACATCGCTCCTTCTGTCTGTCTTCTGACACGTTTGGGAGTGTATCTGACCTGCTATAAGGCCTGCTGAGTGTTTCCTCATTAGTATGGCATGAAAAAGTGTTCATAAACACACATATCTCAGTGTTTCTCAGAGGACTTTTCACATAGCTCTAGTGTAAATGTTTAGCTCTAGTTTCAGCGTGTGTTTATGAGAACAGACACTGATAATAACTCTGAAGAGACCAAGCGTTTATGATATCAACTTTATGTGCTTCATAAGAAATGCATTCTCGCTCTTGTAATGTCACACACTACTGTTCTACACTGTTAATGTCCTATAGCGTGTGTGTGTGTGTGTGTGTGTTTGTTCATGACCTTGGCAGACGTTCTCTGGGATTTGAGTTCACTGATGAAGTTCTGTGTCAGTTATGATGATCCTTGATCCCTATATAGGCAGCAAAACAGTGTGTGTTTGTGTGTGTGTGTGTGTGTGTGTGTGTGTGTGTGTGTGTGTGTGTGTGTGTTGCCAGGCACACTGACAGTGATTGTGTATGTGAGTGAGTGTGTGTGTGTGTGTGTGTGTGTGTGTGTGTGTGTGTGTGTGTGTGTGTGTGTGTGTGTGTGTGTGCGTGTGTGTGTGTGTGTGTGCGTGTGTGTGTGTGTGTGTGTGTGTGTGTGTGCGTGTGCGTGTGCGTGTTGCCAGGCACATTGACAGTGATTGTGTGTGTGTGTGTGTGTGTGTGTGTGTGTGTGTGTGTGTGTGTGTGTGTTGCCAGGCACACTGACAGTGATTGTGTATGTGAGTGAGTGAGTGTGTGTGTGTGTGTGTGTGTGTGTGTGTGTGTTGCCAGGCACACTGACAGTGATTGTGCTGGTTTGGCCGGCGGCTGCTGATCCTCCATCTGTCAGTGTTGCTGCTGTAAGACACTCACAGATAAACCACATTAGTGATATTACCACACAGTCTTCACTGTCATTTGACTCCTTTCACATTTCTAGGGTTCTCAGAAGCAGAAGTCGTCATAGTTGTGGTAAACTTCTATAGTGGCTAATTGGAAACTACAGCAAATATCAAGAAAGGAAAAAAAGAAAAAGAAAAAAAAATGTCTGTGGGGAGTTGATTGGCTGGTTGTGGTTTGCTATTGGCTGATCTCATGTGAGTGACAGGTTGCCCCGCCCACATCATCAGAGAAGAGATGCCGCAAGAGGGCCCTATTTTAACAATCTAAGCTCATGGTCTAAAGCGCAGGGCACAAGTTCACTTAGGCCGAGTCCGAATCCACTTTTGCTAGTTTAACGACGGGATAAATGGTCGGCGCTCCCGGCGCTGGTCTAAAAGGGTTGTCTCTATTCTCTTAATGAGTATTGGGTGTGTTTTGGGATTTACGTGTGTTAAACCAATCAGAGTCTCATCCCCCATTCCCTTTAAATGCCAGTTGCGCTCGTGCCATGGAGGATTCGCTGTTTACATGACGGAATCTGATAGTGGAAAGACCGAACGAGTCTCCAGAGCGCAAACGGATCTGCTCGTGCGCGAGGTCAAAGTGTGCAAGCAGAACATCTACGGGACAAGCCGGATTCACCATATCTTTATGCACACAATAATAATCTTTTACATTGTAATCCTTTTATTTTAATATTTGGCATGTTTGTGTCCCTGTGTGTTTAATAAGCAGAGTGTAGCGCGTTGTGGACCCGCCTATAGGCGCACATTACTAACGCGCTCTTTAAACAACAACAAACAAAAAAAAACATATATATATACACAGTCTATTTGTGTTCCTCAAAATAGCAAAGATTCCAACAATGCGCCAGAACACACTCGTTCTCAGACCAGCAGCCCATGGACGCACAAATGTATTTGCTATTTAAACACCGCGGCGCAGGACGTGAAAATGAAAACTGCGTCGGGCTGAAACTAGCAAAACACACTTGCGTCGCGCTTGGCGCTGCATTGCTCCTGGTGTAAGATAGGGCCCTGAACGTTAAAATGCGTGACCAAAGTCAGAACATATTTAATGTTACATCAAATATTGTAATCATTTATATTTTAAAATAATCACATGCACTACCATTTTAAGATTATTTTTTTTATGTTTCTGAAAGAGTCTCTTCTGCTCACCAAAGCTGCATTTATTTGATCAAAAATACAGTAAATATTCTGAAATATTATTCCAATGTGTGTTTTCTATGTGAATATATAGTAAAGTGTAATTTATTCCTGTGATCAAAGCTGAATTTTCAGCATCATTACTCGTCTTCAAATCGTTCTAATATGATGATTTGCTGATGTATATATAGAGAGAGTTCTAGAAGAACAGTTTGTGCACAACATAGAGACACAAACACTATTTTGATGGCTAAGAAAGGAAGTTCCCCAGCCAGAATATCTTCAGCTAACGTCAGCAACATGCGCTCAAGTCTCGTTGCATGTCACATTTGGATCCAAGAATGAAGTGAACAGATTCCAGATCAAAAAATTATTGCTCTTTTTTTAAATTCATATCTCAGCTGACTGATGAACAAAAGCTGCTCGTGTCCCTCGTGTTTTAGTGCAGGCGTGCGTCAGGTTTGGGTGAAGGGATAAGGCGTGAACATGTAATACGCATGTGCATGACGTCATCGTCTTCAGAGATTCGTGTTGTTGTTGTTTACACGGAGACGGTTTCAAAAACGTGCACTTTGGGGCTGTTTACCCGACACTGTTTTCAACTAAAAACGTAAAACCTTTTATGCGTTCGTTTACAGGTTTCAAGTGCAAGTTTTTGAAAACAGTCTCCGTGTAAAACAACAAAATCGCAAATCTCAGAAGACGATGACGTCATGCACGTGCGTATTACGTGTTCAGTCTATAGTGTTTCATCGCCATCTACTGGTCTGACAGCAGAACACAGCATTTTTAGTCATTTTCGCGGATCCGTGGGAATTGGGATCGTTTTGATAATGGTGTCGTCTGTATGCGGAAAACTCAAAGGAAAAACTTCTCCGTTTTAAGCATATCGTTGTCGTGCAAACGTACCCTTTGAAACCTGTTTTCAAAACGTTGCCTTTTCAGGTCCCAAAACGCTGTTGTCGTGTAAACGAACGGCCAAAACGCCTAAAAAGTTTTACATTTTTAGTTGAAAACGGTGTCGTGTAAACAGCCCCTCACCAACACAAGTACTTAAATGCAGAATGTTCAGTCAATGCGTTGCAAGATTAATATGTAAATTAATGTGCTTAATGTAATCATCTGTTTTCCCTTTGAATTAATTAAGTTTATTTTTCTGACCCAGATATTTGTTCTTGTTTTAAGCACAAACTCACTAAAGATGAAGATGATTGTCTTATAGGCTGTTTAAAATCAGTGTTTGTAATGTTGGTTGTTTTAGTTTATGGATCAGAGCTCTTTATTGAAGAATTTTCTGAAATCTCTCTGAAGGAAATGAATTAGAAGCAGGACTGATGAAATGTGGACGGTCAATGTTGCGCTCTAATAACTCGACTCGACGTCGGCCATCCGAAAGTAACATGCAAGTTTCCGTTTGATGATCTACAAATGTCTGCTTTTCTTGTCTCTGGTGTTGCTAATTACATCTGGTTAAATAGAGAAACAGTCAAGTTTGGTTTCACATTGATAGTTTTGCATTTTTCAGATAACATTAAGCTGTGGTGAGGTTTGTTAGTTAATCAGTTATCTTACAGTAAGTTATATATCTGTATTATTTACATAAAACACTTTGGGAACAGCGTTTTACAGTCTGTCATTTAAACAGAGACAAGCATCCAAATCAAAAGTATTTTCATTCATTTTTCTTGTGCTTAAAATGACTTGCTCAGGGAAATTAATTAAATATTAATAAATCAAAATCAATAATGAATATTCCAGAGACTGTGCCAGACAAATTGGGTTTAATGTCATCATAAAATAATCACAGCCTCTTCAATTCCAGAGAATCAGTGGATAGGATCACTGTTATACACTTTATTTCAATATAGACATTCTACTAACCATAAGTAACTTTGCAACTGCATGTCAACTAACTAGAGGAGAGTATTAGTACTGTTAGATTAGGGTTAGTTGAATAAGTTGACATGTAGTTACTTGTAGTCAGTAGAACATCTGTTGGGAGCATCTAAATAAAGTGTTAGATATTAAGCAGTCAGTCTACTAATGCTCTAATGACTGATAGTTGACATGTAGTTGTAAAGTTACTTGTAGTCGGTAGAATATCTGTTGGGACTCGGGAGCATCAAAATAAAGTGTTAACAGATATTAAGCAGAAGGTCTACTAATACTCTAATGACTGATAGTTGACATGTAGTTGTAAAGTTACTTGTAGTCAGTAGAATATCTGTTGGGAGCATCAAAATAAAGTGTTAACAGATATTAAGCAGAAGGTCTACTAATACTCTAATGACTGATAGTTGACATGTAGTTGTAAAGTTACTTGTAGTCAGTAGAATATCTGTTGGGAGCATCAAAATAAAGTGTTATCAGATATTAAGCAGTCAGTCTACTAATACTCTAATGACTAATAGTTGACATGTAGTTGTAAAGTTACTTGTAGTCAGTAGAATATCTGTTGGGAGCATCAAAATAAAGTGTTATCAGATATTAAGCAGAAGGTCTACTAATACTCTAATGACTGATAGTTGACATGTAGTTGTAAAGTTACTTGTAGTCAGTAGAATATCTGTTGGGAGCATCTAAATAAAGTGTTAGATATTAAGCAGTCAGTCTACTAATGCTCTAATGACTGATAGTTGACATGTAGTTGTAAAGTTACTTGTAGTCGGTAGAATATCTGTTGGGACTCGGGAGCATCAAAATAAAGTGTTATCAGATATTAAGCAGTCAGTCTACTAATACTCTAATGACTAATAGTTGACATGTAGTTGTAAAGTTACTTGTAGTCAGTAGAATATCTGTTGGGAGCATCAAAATAAAGTGTTAACAGATATTAAGCAGAAGGTCTACTAATACTCTAATGACTGATAGTTGACATGTAGTTGTAAAGTTACTTGTAGTCAGTAGAATATCTGTTGGGAGCATCAAAATAAAGTGTTAACAGATATTAAGCAGAAGGTCTACTAATACTCTAATGACTGATAGTTGACATGTAGTTGTAAAGTTACTTGTAGTCAGTAGAATATCTGTTGGGAGCATCAAAATAAAGTGTTATCAGATATTAAGCAGTCAGTCTACTAATACTCTAATGACTAATAGTTGACATGTAGTTGTAAAGTTACTTGTAGTCAGTAGAATATCTGTTGGGAGCATCAAAATAAAGTGTTAACAGATATTAAGCAGAAGGTCTACTAATACTCTAATGACTGATAGTTGACATGTAGTTGTAAAGTTACTTGTAGTCAGTAGAATATCTGTTGGGAGCATCTAAATAAAGTGTTAGATATTAAGCAGTCAGTCTACTAATGCTCTAATGACTGATAGTTGACATGTAGTTGTAAAGTTACTTGTAGTCGGTAGAATATCTGTTGGGACTCGGGAGCATCAAAATAAAGTGTTAACAGATATTAAGCAGAAGGTCTACTAATACTCTAATGACTGATAGTTGACATGTAGTTGTAAAGTTACTTGTAGTCAGTAGAATATCTGTTGGGAGCATCAAAATAAAGTGTTATCAGATATTAAGCAGTCAGTCTACTAATACTCTAATGACTAATAGTTGACATGTAGTTGTAAAGTTACTTGTAGTCAGTAGAATATCTGTTGGGAGCATCAAAATAAAGTGTTAACAGATATTAAGCAGAAGGTCTACTAATACTCTAATGACTGATAGTTGACATGTAGTTGTAAAGTTACTTGTAGTTAGTAGAATATCTGTTGGGAGCATCAAAATAAAGTGTTATCAGATATTAAGCAGTCAGTCTACTAATACTCTAATGACTGATAGTTGACATGTAGGTGTAAAGTTACTTGTAGTTAGTCGAATGACCAAAGTTTACTATTGAAATAAAGTGTAATCAAACAGAGATGCTGTTCTGCTACATAGTCATTTCTCTCATGAGGTATTTTTAAATATGTGTTATTTCTTCATGGCTTGTAGGTAGCTGTGTATCTATTTCTGATTGAAGGAAAACTCCCTGCATTGCTAAATGAAAAGCATATAAATACACTCATATCTACGCACAAGCACACACTCACATCTGGTTATAAATGCTCCAGGGGATCCGGGGAAGATGTTTGTTTACACTTCTGCTCCATTATCCAGAACATATTCATGGGAAAAATGATAATAAAGCTCAGACCAAAAGAACTGATAGCATTCAACGCATCATGTGAAATGTCTTTGTCTCTCACATGCACCAAAAATAACTCAAAACATCTGGGAATAATAAACAGTCAGACAAGACTTAATATATCTCCAGTTATTTTGCTTCTCCAGTAAATGTCTCTTGATTTAAGAATGTTCAGATATTTGTGCTGGAAAACGAGACAGAAACACTGAGGAAGAACATCATTTTTTGCAGTAGTAGCAATTTTTTGGCTACATCCACTATGTAAACATTCTGAACATTCTTTCGATGGAATTTTGAAAATCTCCATTGAACTTTGAGGTTGGAAAAATAGTGCACATGTAGTATGGATTATGTTTATGAAATATCTTGGTGATTTTTGTCAGACATTTTTTCTAACCTTTTTTGTTTGTTGTCCAAGAAGCACAAAATGATGAATTTCTCTCCTGATGCCTTAAAAGAAAGATCAACCGTAACAGCAATGAGAAATCACGTTACATCACAGAGACTTACAGTTGAAACTATTGCTGTTATTGAGTCCAGATATCCCAGATATCCCTTTAATATCTCTTAGCATCAAAAGCCCTCAGAAAGGTCAAAGGTCAAACTATCCTGAGAAATGTGTATTGTTTTGTTTTTTCAGCCCCATGACAGCTGAATGAATGAAGCTGACATTCAGACCACAAAAGTACCTTGTTCTGAGGTACTGACCTAAATCTGCGGGCATTTCACAACATCAGCCTGTCAAGCTGTTGGTTATGCAATAGACCTTTTTTTTTATATATATATAAATCTTTGCAGCTAAATGGTCCCATATTCTCCAGATTACAATACAACATTGCAGAGAAGGCATTACTAAGCCGATCATCTCAACTGCAGTCAACAGTTTGCCATTATGACTATTTTCCTCAGAATCTCCATTGTTGCAGCTCCTCTCTTCTCAGTCTGATAAAATTTTGTGTTTAGAAACAATCGTGAAAGTGTGCTCTATTTAAGTACACTTAAGTGGCCTTTTATTTCATTCATGTATATTATCTGTGCTGTAAAAATTACAGTGCCTATTTCAACTTAAAAACTTAAAAACTTAACAACTTAAAAACTTAAAAGTTCAGTTGCTGCCTTCAATTTTTAAGTGTAATCAACTTGGTTGTTCAAGTTATTTCAACTTAAATTATATTAAACTGACTTAAAAATGTTGTTGAATCTTGTAAAAAAAGTTGAAATTGCTTAAATGTTTTTGCTAAGTTACAGTAATGTAAAATCTTAAGTTGCCATGACTTAAACTCACTGTAAAAAAAAGATTCTACTTTAAATTTTAAAGTAAAATCACCTTGATGTTTAAGTCATTTCAACTTAAATTACATCAAACTGACTTAAAAAAATTAAGTTTAAAAACGGAAGACTTTTAAAAAAGACTTAAAAACATGTTGTCATGACTTATTGACAACATATTTTTTACAGTGCTGTGCAACTTTTTTTTTTAAACATACTTTTAAGATTAGAAATGCACCACAAGTAAACTCATCATGGAAATATTTAATAAAAGAACACTAGAGAGACTTGAATATGAGCAGCTCAATATCTGTGCGGATGTGGCAATGACTAGAACAGATTTTAAAGTCAACAAGAAAACTAAATCCCCATAATGTCCATAATCCACATTCGCAATGTTATGGCACGCATGACTTATCAGTGCACATTATTCCAAATAAAACAATGATATCTGCTTGTAAAACAACTTTTGCTTTCAGTTGATGTCATGAATTCCTTTTGTTTTTCAATCAACTGGCTCCATTCCGGTTTATCACTTTTCATGATCCAGTCAATTCCTGATTCTTTGCTTTTTTTCTTTTAAAATAGCCTTTTTTGTTGAATTTAACAGATTATAGATGCTGATATATAAATCAAGAATGCGAAACAAAATGACTGAAGATATTAAGATGCATTTACTGGAGAAGCAAAATGACTGGGAAAAAAATGATCAAAATGAAGTGAGTTTGTGATTAAAACGAGAGCAAATATCTGCCAATGGAGTCAGAAAAATAATCTTGTTTTCCCTTTGAATTACGTTTATTTTTCAGACTCCATTGGCAGATATTTGCTCTCGTTTTAATCACAAACTCACTTCATTCTGCTTCTTCTCCAGTAAACGTATCTTGATTTAAGAATGTTTAGATATTTGCGCTGGAAAACAAGACAGAAACACTGAGGAAGAACATCATTATTTGGAGTTTTTCATCATTTTCAAGTTTTTTTGCTTCAAAAGTGTGTAGTGTTGTGATTCTGGCTGGTTTCATGCTTTAAAACGCTTTAACCAAGACGCTTTTGAAATCCCTATAAGGGAGAAATGATTGGAGAAACACTTGTACATTTATTCATTTAGCAGACGCTTTTATCCAAAGAGAAAACTTCCAACACTCGACCACACTCTATTACTGTTCCTGGAAGAGGGTTTGTTGATAGCTCTGAGAGAACGTTCCCTGTTGGCTGGATAAGGCCTTAACCTTTACACTCTTGAGGAACTTCTCTAGTTTCTGTGCTGATGTTTGGCTGAAGCAGAGCTTACAAACTAAAGTTCCTCTTTGTTTTTGTCCTCACATTATTTGCACTAAATCTCAAGTGATCGTCACACACTATTAATCCCGCCTCTCTGTCCTTCCACGTACGAATATCCAATCCTCCAGAACCCTTGAAACAAGAGATCATTGTGTGTGTGTGTGATACGGAGAGCAACATTCCTCTCCAGGAAAAAAACCTCAGCCGAGTTTTTTTTTTCTCTTTTTTTCCCAGTCCCTAATATGGTGAAAGGCAGTGAGATAGTTGTGCGCTTACATCATCTCTAGCGCTCGGAGTGAGGAATTCTGGGCGAAACGTGTGACGTTTTCCTGAAAACAGACCCTTTCCATTGGACTACAATAGATAAATATGACAAAGCCTACAGAATCTCCCTCATTCACACCCTTATAAGGGACTCATTTACACGTTTGGCTGTAATGTGATGGGGGATGTTACAGATTAGTGTGGAATAGAGAGAGCCATGCTCTTATTGTTAGCATGATCAAATTCAATCACACAAGAGATGAGTGTTCGTCTCACTGCATTTGCGTTAATGCTCAGTATAAAAAGTGCTTCATGCATTTGAATGATTTCATACTAAGCCCTGAAATATTATACACCTCATAAAATGATGCTCTTCCTCAGTGTTTCTGTCTCGTTTTCCAGCACAAATATCTAAACTTTCTAAAATCAAGATACATTTACTGGAGAAGAACAATGAGTGAAGATATTAATGAAAAATGAAGTGAGTTTGTGCTTAAAACAAGAACAAATATCTGCCAACAGAGTCAGCAAAATAATCTTGTTTTGAAGAATTAAACAAAAAAACTTTTAAATATGTCCTTTTGGTGTATTAAGAGATGCAGTTATTGACTACAGGGGGACTTTGAGATTATGATTCTGACTCTGACTGACTAATATTTGTTCTTATTTCAAGCACAAATTCACTTCATTTTGATAATTTTTTTTGTAGTCTCCCTAAGGAAAAATTTGATTCATTCATTGCTATAGGAGAGGAAGAATTCGTTAAACTCGTTAAATCATCTAAATCGACAACATGTATGTGATTAACCCATGTGATAATGAGCTGATGAGTTGAATCAGGTGTGTTTGACTAGGGAGAAAAAGAAAACATGCAGTGTTGGTGGTCCTCCAGGACAGGTTTGGGAACCACTGTGTTAGACCCTATACCGACTAAGCTACTGAAAGAGATGCTCCCAGAGGTCATAGATCCTCTTCTTAATATCATTAATTCATCATCTTTGTCTTTAGGATACGTACCAAAAACCTTTAAGCTGGCTATGATTAAACCGCTTGTTAAAAAAACGCAACTTAATATTAGTCAATTACAGGCCGATCTCGAATCTACCCTTTCTGTCAAAGATACTAGACAAGGCAGTATCCTCACAACTGTGTTCCTTTATAGAAATAAATTATATCTGCGAGGATTTCCAGTCAGGATTTAGACCGTACCATAGTACTGAGACTGCTCTCATTAGAGTCACACATGATTTGCTCTTATCATCCGATCGTGGTTGTATCTCGCTATTAGTGTTACTCGATCTTAGTGCTGCATTTCATACTATTGACCACAACATTCTTTTAAATAAACTCAAAACTATGTTGGCATTAGTGGAATTGCACTAGCATGGTTTAAATCAAACTTATCTGACCGTTATCAGTTTGAAGCAGTAAATGAAGAGATGTCTTATCAATCACAAGTTCAGTATGGCGTACCACAGGGCTCAGTACTAGGACCGCTGCTGTTCACTCTGTACATGCTACACACACACACACACACACACACACACACACTCTCACACACACACACACACACACACACACACACACACACACACACACACACACACACACACACACACACACACACACACACACACACACACACACACACACACACACACACACACACACACACACACACACACACACACACACACACTCTGTACATGCTACCCTTAGGAGATATCATTAGGAAGCATGGCATTAGTTTTCACTGTTATGCTGATGATACTCAGCTCTATATTTCTTCACGCCCAGACGAAACTCACCAATTCACAAAATTAACAGAATGCACAGCTGATATAAAAAACTGGATGACTAGTAATTTCCTACTACTTAATTCTGAAGAAACAGAGATTCTAATTATTGGACAAAAAACTTCCTCACGTAATAACCTAGAATACTGTCTAACACTTGATGGCTGCTCTGTCGAGTCGGTCAGGAACCCGTGCGGAAGCGATAATAAAAATTCTGTATTATAAATTTTAAGGCCAGACATGTAGCTTGTTGAGGGTTGGTTTATAGGGAAGGACTACACGCCTGCACACATATATTCAAACACACACACCTATAGACTGAACTCGTAATACGCATGTGCGCCATCAGCGTTCTGAAGAGAACTGAAGAGTTTTCTGTTAAAATGGTGTGTGTTAGCGGCCGCTAAGTTAATAACTAATGATCGTTGCGACGGAAGTGAATCAGTCAAAACTAACTTTATCTGGACAATAACTTTATTCTAGATCTGCTGTAAAGCCTAAACAATCTCTGTTACTGTAATCTCCTATTATCACTGTAAAGCTGCTGTGAAACATCTGTATTGTTAAAGCGCTGTATAAATGGATAGATGCACTTTTATGGACTTCTAAACAGAAACAGTCATTCACGGCCATTATAAAGCTTGGAAGAGCCAGGACATTTATTAATATAACTCAGATTGTATCCGTCTGAAAGAAGAATGTCATATACAGCTAGGATGGCTTGAGGGCGAGTAAATCATGGGCTGATTTTCATGTTTGGGTGAACTATCCCTTTAATAGAATGTAAATAGACTCTTCAGAAGAGCTCAGTTCTGCTGTTGCAGGAAGTTGTGTGGTTTTGCACCATGAGACACACGATCAAGCGTTCAAAAGCTCCGGCACAAAACTCTCACTCACTCTGTGATACTCCATGTGTTCATAAACATTGGTGCCATATGCAATAGTTATAGATGTGAAGAATAAAGCTCAGTGTGTATAAACGTGCGAGACTGCGAGTTAAACGTTACCTAATGCCTTTAATGACCCACATCTTTCATGCACATCATCATCTCAACAGTTTCAGCACTTAAACAGACATTCTGTCTTGTAATAATATACTAATATTATAATAATCTCTGAGTGAACATGTTTCAAAGTAACTTAATATCCAGCAAAATCACTGAAGATATTAAGTCTTGTTTTCTGAAAAAAAAAAAATGATCAAAATGAAGTGAGTTTGTGCTTAAAACAAGAACAAATATCAGCTAATAAAGTCAGAAAATAATCTTGTCTTCCCTTTGAATTAAGATTATTTTTCTGACTCCATTATCTGATATTTGTTCTTGTTTTAAGCACAAACTCACTTTTGATCATTTCTTTCAGAAAATAAGACTTAATATATTTTTGCCCATTTCAGTAATTGTTCTTCTCCAGTAAATGTGTCCTGATTTAAGAATGTTTAGATGTTTGTGCTGGAAAACGAGACAGAAACACTGAGGAAGAACATCTTTATTTCAGTGTATTTGCATGTTTGACCTTCACAGCGTGAGGTGTCAGAGTTAAACTTCCTGAGCCACTCTTTTAGTCTCTCTCTGTGTGTGTGTGTGTGTGTGTGTGTGTGTGTGTGTGTGTCTGCTCTCGTCTCTCTCTGTCTCTGTATGTTTCTGCTGGAGTCTCAGTGCTCTCTGTGTGTGTGTGTGTGTGTGTGTGTGTGTGTGTGTGTGTGTGTGTGTGTGTGTGTGTGTGTGTGTGTGTGTGTGTGTGTGTGTGTGTGTGTGTGTCTGCTCTCGTCTCTCTCTGTCTCTGTATGTTTCTGCTGGAGTCTCAGTGCTCTGTGTGTGTGTGTGTGTGTGTGTGTGTGTGTGTGTGTGTGTGTGTGTGTGTGTGTGTGTGTGTGTGTGTGTGTGTGTGTGTGCTCTGGTCTCTCTCTGTCTCTGTATGTTTCTGCTGGAGTCTCAGTGCTCTGTGTGTGTGTGTGTGTGTGTGTGTGTGTGTGTGTAACTCTGTGGCCCCCAGCTGTGTGACACGCAGTCTGTCTCAGGAAACATGTGAAGAGCTGATGTGTTCATGTAACACACATGTTATGGTGTCACTGGATGTTTGGCATTAGCTATCAGGATCAGGACTCCAGCTGTATAAATAGAGCTGAAACACCTGTGTCTCTGAAGCTCGCGTCGTGTTTTCAGGCTCAGGTCAGCAGGAAATGTGGCGGTGTGAGATTTTAACATCATGATGACATCATTTCCTGTGTCTGAGGAAACAACCAAGAGCCTCTTCAGTCCAATGCTCTTTCAAACAGTCACTGGATAAAATGATGTTCTTCCTCCGTGTTTCTGCCTCGATCTCCAGCACAAACATCTGAACATTATTAAATCAAGACACATTTACTGGAGAAGAAAAATGACTGAAGATGTTTCACAACACATTGTCTTTTACATAAACACAGTTATCAATTTGTGGTTCCCAGAATGATCTTTTTAAGGTTTGGTTATGCAGGAAAGTTTTCTTAATGGAAACAGAACGTTAGTTTTTGGTTTGCAGAACGTTATTCTAACGTTATCTGACCTCTTCACTCCGATCACGGCAGGCTTCATTTGGATGCTGGTATAAGTCACAAAATCAAGACACTATAACAATTATATAACAGTTAAACAATTAGGAAATGCAAAACAAAAATAAGATGGTAATGCAATTTTATTAGGAAGGAAATCACAAAAATGTCAAACACAATAAACACTGCTAAAGAAATCTAAGTTACACTTTATTTTAAGGTGTCATTGTTACAGTGTAATTATATATTTAAGTATTGAGTAATATTAACAACATGTACTTACTATAGGGTTAGGGTTTGGTTGAGGGTTAGTTGCATGTAATTATGGATAATTTACTGGATACTGTCAAATAAAGTGTTACTGAAAACAAGCACTTTGACTCAAAACTTAATATTTGAGTCAAATCAAGTCAAATTAGTTTTACAACATTACAAAACACAAAGTTTAAAGCAGCTTCGCAGGAATTCATCCTGTTATATCTGTGATGAAGATATAAAACACATACAGTATATATTTATATCTCACAGCTCCAGCTGAGCTCAAGTTCCTGCAATACTTTTTTAAAAGCTATTTTGCACAGTAACTTCCTCCTTCCGTTCTTTGTGTGTGTGTGTGTGTGTGTGTGTGTGTGTGTGTGTGTGTGTGTTTCTGTTCCTCCTACATGTGCTTATTTCCTGTATTTGCAAACATGAATTGATAAAGGAGTGTGTTCTGCACAGAAGCGAGTGTAGAGAAGCTGACCTGTGAGCGCCAGAGGATCGAGTCCAGCGACTCAGACACACCTTTGTTGCCGTTTGCAGAACTAGAGTGTTTAATTAGGAAGTGAAAGAGGTGGTGTAATGATCCACAGAAACACCTCCACTGACTCTCACTACTGAACCATGTGTGTTTGACATTTGAGTTTCTGAGAGAGCTGCTATTTGGCATTAAAGAAAACATGAAATGTTTACTTTCTTTAAAAATATGTAACATTTCATAAATAATAAATAATGGGAATATTAAATACTAAAAAATATTATATAATTATACATACTTAGATATATAAATATTGTTTATATAATATATAGTTTAAAAATACATAATATTTAGAAAACTAATATTACTACTACTAATGATAATTCTTATATAAAATATTATAAATATGTACATATAGAAATATTATATATTATTAAATATTATAATTGAAATACTTAACATTGAATTAATAAATATTAATTATCATTATTTAAAAAAAAACATAATTATATAAAACATTAATAATAATAGTAAGTACAACAAATTATTATATTATTATTATATATATATATATATATACATATATATTAAATGTATATAATATATTAAGATACATTTAATAAATAAATTATTATTAATATTTATTTAAAAACAATAAACAAAACATTAATAATACTAATAGATAAATTATAGTTTTAAATATAAATACAGTATATATATATATAGTATAGAATTATTTATATATTATACCCTTTAAAAATACATGACATTTAATAACTAATAGTGTGTGTGTGTGTGTGTGTGTGTGTGTGTGTGTGTGTGTGTGTGTGTGTGTGTGTGCGTGCGTGCGTGCGTGCGTGCGTGCGTGCGTGCGTGCGTGTGTGTGTGTGTGTGTGTGTGTGTGTATGAACTCTTATTGTATTTACAGGTCTCATTGTGGCCTCACTCAAGTTAGAGGTTAATAATTAATCATTTTTATTGTGGCGATAAGAAGAAGTGCATGCAAACAAATCAACTCTTGCATGTGTTGAACTCTGAGAATAGCTACTTCTTCTTTTACAGAAACCTCAGCCTAAAGACGGCTTCGTTTTGACATCCATGCTCAGAGAGAAAGAGAAAGAGAAAGGATGGATTGAGAAAATAAAGTATTGCAGTGATCTGGAGGAGGAACACACACATCAGTGGCAAACGCTTTTAAAAACCACAACATTCGAGTCTGTGATAAAGCAATAAAGACAAGAGGCCGAGCGAGTGACAGTGAGAAGATCCGCCTCAGTTTGCGGAAGTGTAGATATTCATGAACATGTGTTCGGAAAGAAACTTCTCTGTCTTATAATTACGAGCCAAACGTGTGTGTGTGTGTGTGTGTGTGTGTGTGTGTGTGCAGGATATCAGTAACTCAGGCTCAAAAGGTCATGTTGAAGTGAGAACTGATTCTCATCAATAATGATGTCAGTGTTCGTTTCCTCTCAGACTTGTGTAGATCAGAGTGTGTGTTTGTCCGTTACAGGAGAGATGAGATGTTGCGTGTGGATCAGAGTGTGTGTGTCTACATAGTGAGCTCACTATAGCACTTACATCCACTAAAGTCATATTCATACGGCCTGATGCAAGAGCTTCTCTCATGCAGAAATAACTCCAGCCAGCATCTACACACACTCCAGTTTAACCTGACATGTGTGTGTGTGTGTGTGTGTGTGTGTGTTTCACGAGTTCACATCTACATATAATTAGTACAATAAGTTTATGCGTATTTGGCGTGCTGTCCGGGGGGAGGGCTCCGAGCTCGGAGTTAGGCCCGAACCCAGAGTACTCCCCCCAGTTGGTAAGTGTAGATGGAACTGTAAGTGAGGAGATGGGGTGGAGGAGGGATGCTGACAAACTTTCAATGAACAGAGATAGGTCTGCTGTGAATTTATACTTTGTCATTGAGTTGATTACTGATTAATCTCCAGCTGTGCATAATTTGGTTAATTATCTGAACCTGCTCCTCCCGAACTTTGTTAATAAAACATCATTTCACGAGTTCACATCTACATATAATTAGTACAATAAGTTTATGCGTATTTGGCGTGCTGTCCGGGGGGAGGGCTCCGAGCTCGGAGTTAGGCCCGAACCCAGAGTACTCCCCCCATAAAAGCCAGGTAAGCGCAGGACAGCAATCGTAAAATGATGTGGAATTAATCCCCCCAAAAGTGCAGGGCATGAGAAGGTATTTACTAAAAACGAGCTTGACTGTTCGACCGGGAGGGCTCTCGCGACATCCGACGGGAACTTGGATGCTCACGGCATCGGACGGATAAGCCCATTCGGCAGTTGAACTGTCAACTCGATGACGCAAGATTTTTACGAGCGTGATTTGATAAAGAGTTTAGCCATTCAACTGGGAGGGCCCTCACAGCGTCCGACGGGAACTTGGATGCTCACGGCATCGGATGGGTAGGCCTCGCCAGTGGAAGGGAGGGCGCCCGCTGGACTCTGTCGGGGGGCTCGACCGGCGCTTCGAAGGGGGCTGGGACACGGGAACAGAACCCTCGCGGCCCGACGAATGGGGAGCCCACACAGCGACACGAGCGCGGCCGCCCCACGACGACTAAGACGGGCAGACTCTCACTGCGATTCGAACGGGAGGGCTCGATCAGCGCTTCGGAAGGGAGGCAGAGCCCGGCCCTTGAACGAGGAGCCGTTACGTGTGCGAACGGGGGAGCCTGCCATTGTTTGTAAAAAAATACGCTGTATTGTAGATGTTTAATGTATCGAGCTAGAACGCAGCGAACCAAATGATACTGGAAGTGGGTTGGAACTTGGTACTGGTACTGAGAGTGACAATGGATGGAGCGCAGCAGGTGATGGAAATGAATGATTTAATTATGGCTTGGTGAGCGTTTTGATGTGGAAGCGGCTGGATCTGATGTAGGTTTTGAACGCTTCTGATGAGGGCCGAGTAGGGATTTGAACATTGAACGTTTATACTGCAGTAAATCAAACGAGAGTGGTACAGTAGGATGGGGGTTGGCGGATTGAAAATATAACGAAGTGACCTTTTTGCTCGATCAGTTTACTACTTGTTTAATGAAGAAAATATGGTTTCGATATCTACGATCTGTAAATCTGAGATTGAAGGATGGGTATTTGAGTCGACGTTAGATGTGATAGTCAATTTGGAGCGGTGGAGAAAAACCGAAGACAGCTAGGACAGACGTGCTTCCAGTGTGCAGACGGAGTTGGTGGAATGGTATGCGAGACAGAGTGTTGGAATACATTTGGTGAGTATGTCAATTGCAATAGATTGACTGGTATCCGGACGAGTGGGATAAGTTCTTGAATCCTTTAATGAGCAGGGATGTTTGAGATTTATGGCAGGGGCAGGCTTACCGTAGACTAATTTATTGAAAACTGCATGCTGGTTAGATAGCTCTATTAAGCTTTTTATGCTTCTGGCACCAACGTCCCGAATTTCTGGAAAGAGTAATGGGAGAGAGTCAGCGATTTGATTTTGTGCTCGTGGAACGTGTTTGGCAGTTATTACAAACTAATCAAGCGGAGTTCCAGATGAGGCATCTGAGGACTGGCAATTAACGCGGGTGAGTAAGAACGACCTTTGTTGATGCAGTGCATAGTTTAGTTTGTCGCGATGGACCAGGATTCTGTTAGTTGACCACTTTCCCCCCTGAGAAAGCCATGACGACGATTAGAAGGAGCTGTCAACGGCTTAAATCGAGGGGGAGAGAGATGTAATCGAAGAAAAAGGTTAAGCCATTCCACTGATTAGAGTAAGTTATCCATAAACTCAGGGCGAGGAGGTGTGTGATGAAAGGGCGGCCTTGCGGAATTATGTGTATAGCATGGTTTAGGTGGCCGAGCGGCGAGAAGAATTCGTGTTTGGAATTATTTGGGCAGTCTATGAGGTTGGACGAAAAGGACTGCCTCCGCTGTGAGACCGATGCTTCCAGAGAAGAGAAAACATAGATGCATGCAGTGTCCGCTGGGAGACCAATGCTCGCTGGACAGAGAAGAGAGAAAAATGGATGCATGCATTGTCCGCTGGGAGACCAATGCTCGCTGGACAGAAGAGAAGACTTAGATGCATGCTACAGCACATCCTCTGGGAGACCGAGCTCGCTGGATGGAGAAAGGCTGTAGCAGAAGATGAGATTAGCCGGAGAAACAGTTCTCCTGCTGGAGCAGACACATCCCTGCTAGCAGTAGAGAAAATTAACTGGAGTAACAAATCCTGTGGGAGCAAAGGAAACCTCACTGCCGTGGCAGTAGAGAATTAGCCAGAGAACGGAGCTTGCGGGAGCATAGGAGACATCACTACTGCGGCAGGGGAGAAAGTAGCTAGAGTAACAGAAATCCTGAGGGAGCAAAGGAACCTCATTGCTGTGGCAGTAGAGAATTAGCCGGAGAAACAGTTCCTGCAGGAGCAGAGGAGACATTGCTGCTGCGGCAGGGAAGAAAATAGCCAGTAACAGAAAACCCATGAGAGTGAAGGAAAACCTTACTGCTGTGGCAGTAGAGAATTAGCCAGAGAAACAGAGCTCTTGCGGGAGCAGGAGACAGCCTTGTTACAGCAGTATAGAAAATTAGTCAGAAATAGTTCCTGCGGGAGCAGAGGAGACATCAGGGCAGTGGCAGTAAACAAGATTAGCTAAAGAAACAGGGCTCCTGCGGGAGCAGAGGAGACAGCAGTATAGAAAATTAGCCAGAGAAATAGAGTTCCTGTGGGAGCAGAGGAGACATCACTGCTGTAACAGTGGAGAAAATAGCCGGAGTAACAGAAAACCTGCAGGAGCAGAGGAGACAGTGCGGTTGCAGTGGAGAAAATAGCCGGAGTAACAGAAAACCTGCGGGAGCAGAGGAGACATCACTGCAGTGACAGTGGAGAAAATAGCCGGAGTAACAGAAAACCTGCGGGAGCAGAGGAGACATCACTGCAGTGACAGTGGAGAAAATAGCCGGAGTAACAAAACCTGCGGGAGCAGAGGAGACATCACTGCTGTGGCAGTGGAGAAAATAGCCGGAGTAACAAAACCTGCGGGAGCAGGGGAGACATCACTGCTGTGGCAGTGGAGAAAATAGCCGGAGTAACAAAACCTGCGGGAGCAGAGGAGACATCACTGCTGAAGCAGTGGAGAATTAGCCGGAGAAACAGTTCCTGCAGGAGCAGAGGAGACATCACAGCTATGGCAGGGGAGAAAAATAGCGAGAGAAACGGAAATCCTGTGGGAGCAGAGGAGACACTGCAGTGGCAGTAAACAAGATTAGCTAAGGGAACAGAGCTCCTGCGGGAGCAGAGGAGACATCACTGTTGCGGCAATGGAGAAAAAGCCGGAGTAAGATAAAACCTGTGGGGGCAGAGGAAACATCACTGCTGTGGCAGAGGAAAAAATAGCCAGACTCACATGAAACCATGGAAATGAGCTCCTACAGTGTGTGGATGAGCAAAGGGAGGAGGAGAGTGGGGCTTGGAGAGCCGATGGTCATCTTTTTGTGCGTTAATCTAAGACGTGATGAAGAGGAGGTTCGAGATGAAATGCATTTCTGTTGTTTAAGTGGCCGAGCACAGATATCAGTTTGCTTAGAACGATATTGACTGTCTGAGAGGTGGACGAGATCCGAAAGTCCTATTATTTATTTTTTTGCCATGAGGACTGGAGATCAACTGTGTTTAAATTAATGGCCAGGATTCGATGAGGCTGAACCCATGGTTTTAACCTGCGTTTGGAATCCAGAGCTGAGCCAAACTGTGCAGGGCTGAAAGATCAATTATTGAACGTTTAATGATTAACAACATCAAAGTACACTCTGATTTAGATAACAATTGTTCGTTTATCTGTTGCTGGTTTCTAAGGAGACAGCTTACGTAAAAGACGACGCTTTGCATGAATTTAGTTTAGGCACTTTGTGTTTGTTTAATTTTGTTTCATTTAAGGATCACTAAACTATTGGTGTGCAGCACATTGCTTGTAACCATGTATAAAAACATTTATGCTATAACTAAGTTTCTACGCGATTTATGCAGATGAATTGCAGGACATAGTTAACGATATAAGTTAGGTTAAAGATTCTGAGCGCATGCGTTCAGCACGTAATGCACGAGGCCGCGAGCTACTGTACTTGTGAGTTTTAGCCACAAGAAAGCAGCGCGTTAATGACAGAAAATAATTTGGACCGACACCATTTAAAACGTGTTCCCCTCGTTATAACTGAACAACTGAATGCAACGTGAAATTTAACCACGGAGCGGAGCGCTCGCGGAGTTCAGCCAACGGGGTTGAGAGCGTAGGCTGGCCGACCGGTACGAATCTGCGGCGATGCTCTTTGAGGGCCTGCGGCTTCGGCCTAGAGCTGCTGGAGAAGCCCGTTCTTTCGCGTGAAGAGGGCGGCATTGCCCGAAACGCGAGCGTGGTGCTTTGCAGGCCTTATGACCATTCTTCATGGCAGGAAAAAACGTTACTTAATTGATCTGGTTTAGAAAAAATGCGGAAGAAGATCGCTGGTATCTCGCCTGGTGGCAAGGACCCGTTTATTTGGCTTGACGCCCGCAATATAACACCCGAGGATTCTGGCAAATATTCCAAAAGGATGGAAAATTCCTTCATCGGATGGGAGAGCTTGGTTCGGGAAGATAGGGCGCAGCCAAATGCTGACAAACTTTCAATGAACAGAGATAGGTCTGCTGTGAATTTATACTTTGTCATTGAGTTGATTACTGATTAATCTCCAGCTGTGCATAATTTGGTTAATTATCTGAACCTGCTCCTCCCGAACTTTGTTAATAAAACATCATGTGTGTGTCTGTGTCTCCCATGGAGAAATGACTCCAGCCATGCTCGAGTTTAACCTGATGTGTGTGTGTGTGTGTGTGTGTGTGTGTGTGTGTGTGTGTCTCCCATGCAGAAATGACTCCAGCCATGTTCGAGTTTAACCTGAAGTGTGTGTGTGTGTGTGTGTGTGTGTGTGTGTGTGTGTCTCCCATGCAGAAATGACTCCAGCCATGCTCGAGTTTAACCTGACGTGTGTGTGTGTGTGTGTGTGTGTGTGTGTGTGTGTGTGTGTGTGTGTGTCCAGGGCTGGACTGGGACAAACAATCGGCCCTGGCATTTCAGCCCAGACCGGCCCACTACATATGATCATAAACACAACCGAACTTTGCACTATATCATTTTAATTGCAATAAAATACATAATAACATAAATCATAAATCACAGGCTGATGTATAAATACTTTAAAGTTTAAATAAGATATTGTTAAATATATATTGTGAGATTATTTTGCATTAAAGTAATGAGCACTTGGGTAAAATATAATGTATTATTTTTACTTTTTCTTCGTCTTCTTCTTCTTCTTCCCTCTTGTGACCCGCCGTCCCGTCACACACACAGACACCACAGAAACAGGCCTTTGCTCTCAGGTGTGTGTGAGATTAAAGTTACACATTAAACACAAGTGGCTAGGTCAAGTGCTGCCGAAATAGATGCGTCTTCAGACGTTTCTTCAAAGTGGCCACAGATGTTGTGCCTCTTAGTTTCTGGACGGCACGTACGCCTGTAGTGATGGGGTTAGGTAGGAGGGAGCGGAGCCAGTGTTGGTCTGTAGGCAAACGTCAGTGACTTGATGCGAGCGGCAGGTTTGTGAGGAGAGGAGTGACATGAGTCTCTTCGGCTCGATAAACACACTCTAGTTTCAGCATCTGGATCAGTTGCAGAGGTTTGACTGATGCTGGAGAGCATTACAATACTCCAGTCTGGATAGAACGAGCGCTTGGACCAGGAGTTGTGTAGCTCTGATAGGAAGGGCCTGATCCTCCTGATGTTGAATAAGGCAGATCTACATGACCGAGCAGTTCTAGCAATGTGGTCTGTGAAGTTCAATTGATCATCAATCACAACTCCAGGGTTCCTGGCTGACCTTGATGGAGTTATGGATGACGAGGCTAGCTGAATGGAGAAGTTGGGATGAAGTGTTGGGATGGCCGGGACCACGAGTAGCTCTGTCTTCGTAAGGTTTAGTTGAAGGTGGTGGTCCTTCATCCAGCAGTAAATGTCTGTCAGGCTGAGATGTGATCAGCTCCCGTCGGATCATCCGGCTGGAATGAGAGGCAGAGTTGTGTGTCATCAGCGTAGCAGTGATGGGAAAAAACATGTTTCTGAATGACAGATGCTAGTGATGACATGTAGATGTAGAAGAGGAGCGGTCCCAGCACTGAGCCCTGAGGCACTCCAGTAGCTAGATGTTGGATCTTAGACACCTCACCCCATCTATCTATCTATCTATCTATCTATCTATCTATCTATCTATCTATCTATCTATCTATCTGTCTATCTGTATATCTATCTATCTATCTATCTATCTATCTATCTATCTGTCTGTCTGTCTATCTGTCTGTCTATCTATCTATCTATCTGTCTATCTATCTGTCTGTCTATCTATCTATCTATCTATCTATCTATCTATCTGTCTGTCTGTCTGTCTATCTATCTATCTGTCTGTCTATCTATCTATCTATCTATCTATCTATCTATCTATCTGTCTGTCTGTCTATCTATCTATCTATCTATCTGTCTATCTATCTATCTATCTGTCTATCTATCTATCTATCTGTCTGTCTGTCTGTCTGTCTATCTATCTATCTATCTGTCTATCTGTCTGTCTGTCTGTCTGTCTGTCTGTCTGTCTGTCTATCTATCTATCTATCTATCTGTCTATCTATCTATCTATCTATCTATCTATCTGTCTGTCTGTCTATCTATCTATCTATCTATCTGTCTGTCTGTCTGTCTGTCTATCTATCTATCTATCTATCTACATCAATAAAGTGCAACAAATGTTTATTTTTTTAATCCACATTTTTTGTACGTATTTCCTGTAAAAATTTCTAAACATTCCAATAACAAAATAAATGTACTTGACATAGAATTGCATAAAATAAAAATGCCTTGCTCTCAGAAAACATCACATGAGGTTCAGTGAGGTTTAGTGAGGTTTATGCTCAAAACATGACAAAAACCAACGAGACTTTACCAATGGAGTAATTACTTTAAGACACATTTCCTGAAAACTAAACGTCAAAGTCTCACACGCAGCTTTTGCATTTCCCTTGTTTTAAACATCTAAACAGTTTCCTGGTGAGATTAGTTAAAGTCAGTGTTGAAGTCTGCTATTATCAGGTCATGTCAGTGAACGCTGTAAAAACTCCCACTCAGAGCCCGGATGTGGTCGCGTCGAGCTTTCGAAATAACTCTCTACCCTTACAGACTCCTCTCCTTTTATAGTCAAACACAACGACAAGCATTGTTTTTTTATCGCTGTCACAAGTGAACATTTATCCTGCAGTCACTCATTCAGAGGCTCCTGACGCGTCATCACGTCTTTAATGCATTTAATGCACTGTCAGAGTCCTTAGCTATACCGCTCATTTATGCATCAACTTTTTACTCTGAATCCTTGGAAGAATAAAACAGACAAATAAATCAATAGCTGTGCAAATGAGAATTTGAAATGAGTTCATACTGAGATGCAGCAAAAGTGTGTTTGCGCTCGATTGAAACTCACTGCAACCACTTACATGTGACATTGCAATGCAATAAACTTAATTTTAAAAGTTATTCACTAAAAGAAGACTGGAGTAATGATGCTGAAAATTCAGATTTGATCACAGGAATAAATAACACTTTACTATATATTCACAGCTGTTTGCATTGGAATAATATTTCACATTTTCTAATTATTCCACATTTTTGACCAGTAGCCTATATCCAGAAGATGTAATGCTGGACAGTCCCAGTAGTAAATTAATCCACATCCAAACACTGTACGAGGGCAAATAGTTCTTTAGCATTAATTTATTAGGTGTGCCGTTACCTGATTTGCATAATTTCTTTAGAGATTTGTGTGCTTAAGAACAATGCAAATAACCATCAGATGCACTTTGAATGCCTCACAGGAAAACGATAATACGAGATCTCCTGTGTTTACTCTCCTCTGAGGACAGGCTTTTTCATCTTTAATTATCCTCCAGAGGCTCATTAGCATTAATGCTCATCTTAAATCTCAGTCTATATATATGACTGAAAAACACATTAGACTTCCTGCTTCGGCTGCTTCCTTACACACACAATGGTTAATGAATGTTTCTCCACATTCCTTCCTAGTTTGACTTTAAACCAGTGTTGCCAAGTTTGGCTAGAGAAATACGCGAACCGGTCTGAAAAACCAAGCCCTAAAAACCATTCGCAAGGTTTGTGTTCCAGCTTCCTATTATATTGTTCTGCCAGAAGCATTGATCACTTTTATAGTTTCTAGTCCCATTGATTCAAAAAAGTGCTCATATTTCCCAGAAACCGTTCTTACAGTCGCATTAAAGGCATAAAAATGGCATGAAAACGCTGAATCAAATGCCAAAACAGACAGTTTTCTGAAAGATTATTCGGTAACACCTCACAATAAGGTTCATTAGTTAACATGAACTAAGAATGAACAATACTTATTCATTTTAGTTCATATTAATTTTAACATTTACTAACACGTTATTAAAATCAAAGGTTGTGTTTGTTAACATTAGTTAATGCCCTGTGAACTAACATGAACAAACAATGAACAGCTGTGTTTAATAACTAACATTAACAAAGATGAATAAATCCTGTAACAAATGTATTGCTCATTGTTAGTTCATGTTAGTAAAATACATGAACTAATGAACCTTGTTGTAAAGTGTTACCGATTTTTCTTACTTATTTTTCTTACTTCTCTCTTATTTTAAGCTAATCATATTATGTCATCCACTAACAAGCCCAAATACGCATATTCTGGGAATCAGCTAAAAACGCAACCCGTGACAGGCCTAAAAACAGGCCTAAATTTGCTTATAATCAGTGGACTTGGCAACCGCGATGAAGCTTGTCCTCCTCTTCCTCACGGCTTCTTCCTCATAGCGAACATGCTTGTGTTAAACACACTGAGTCCTCTAGTGGCCTGAAGAAGCACACGCTGGTTTAGTCTGTAAAATTCCACTGGCAGTGACAGTAGTAAATGAGTTGAAGCTTTTCTGCTGTTCGTCTCTGAGACTCGCTCTGTCTGCAGTTTCTCCAGGGGATTGAAGAGGAAGTAGTTGCAGAGATGAAGAATACGCAGAACTGAAGCTACAACATTAAAAACCAGATAAACGTTCAGTTACGTGCACTGAAACCGTCAAGAAGATAACCTTTTGTCGCTGCTGACCCCTTGTGGACAGATTGAGCCACTCTAAAATATCAGCGATGCCAAAACATGATGTTCTTCCTCTCGTTTTCCAGCAGAAATCTCTAAACATTCTAAAATCAAGATACATTTACTGGAGAAGAAGCAGAAAGAATGAAGATATTAAGACTTGTTTAATGAAAAATGCGTCTAAATGAAGTGAGTTTGTGCTTAAAACAAGAACAAATATCTGCTAATGGAGTCAGAAAAATAATCTTAATTCAAAGCGAAGACATTAGAAGATATTTGTTCTTGTTTTAAGCACAAACTCACTTCATTTGATCTTTTTATTTTTCATTTAGTTTCTCCAGGAAATAAATCTTAGATTTAAATATATCTTGATTTATCATTTCATGCAGTGCATATATAATCTTCGTCTCGTTATGTTTATTTAATACACCAAACCTTTAGCCTGAAGAATCAAAGTGTGAAAGATTCGATCTGCTTCATCCTCGCTGGGTGAATCCTCCTGCTACAGGTCAAAGGTCAAGCGTTTGTTCCAGTGGTGTAGTCTAGTTTTTTGTAGTGAGTATACTGTAATATCCCCAATCCCCCCCCCCCCCCCCATAAAAATAAAAAATAAAATTTGATATTTGTGATATTTAAACTGTATTATTAATAAATATTTTTTCATATCTTGTTCCTGCTTTATAAATTTTAACCAGTGCTAATTTAAATAAAATGAATGAATAAAAAATGGTTGAATAAACGTAAATGTTGCCCAATTGTTATTTTCTTTATTTGTCTTTATTTTTCATATTTATGATGAATGGTTAGTTACCTTTACATCATTAGAAATGGGTGTCTCAACTGTACCATGCACTGTCTCAACTGTACCACATATGGGTACAGTTGAGACAAGGTTGAGACAAAAAGCACCTTATTTTCATGAGCTAATTGTGGAAAATATAAACTACTTCTGGGTATTATTGATTGATAATATCTTAGTCGATAAGCTAATGAAATGTCATGTGGCATGTCATGTGGAAATTCACTTCTTTTCAGTATCTATTTTTGAGTGAAAAAATCAAAACGCAAAAAGTGTCTCAACTGTACCCAGTCTACCCTACAGAACTTTTATTTTGACAGGTTGTCGTAAAGACATAACAGTTTCTGTGTGCATGAAACGAATGAATGACGATAGTTATATCAAATGAAATGGTGAAATTCTCGTCAAGTGACTCTAATAGCAGCTCTGCGATGAAATGCACATGTGTAGCCTACATTATGTCTCAATACAGTGAAACGCTGAAAACACCACGAGCGTGAGTCACGCGTGCTTCTGTGTGTGTGTGTGTGTGTGTGTGTGTAACAGTTAGTGGAGCACACATTGAGCGCTCATTCCCAGAGACGCGTAGAACAATTGCAGTCTCTTTTAGCTTTAATATTCATAGACACTAGTCCATATTATCGAGATTTGATTCATTGTACAGCCCTACTTTTGATTTATTCATTCAAAAAGAGCCTAATTCCATGACGTTCTGCTTTATACAGCAAGTTCCATTTGTGACTGGATTCCGCGATTCGATCCGTCGCTTCGCAAACACAGACAGGGTGAATTTATGAATGAAAGTGTGAAAGTTCTGACACAAAACGAAGTTGATATGTATCCTCACGCTTTTTTTAAGTTGTTATACGCAAATCCTTGGCCTTTTCTAGTGGGTATACGGCGTATACCTGCGTATCACGTAGACTACACCACTGGTTTGTTCCCATATGAGTGTGACCTTTGACCTGGTGAGTTACTGAGGTCAACATCGTTCTGTCTTCATGTCACTGAACTCATTTACTGTCACATTTCATCCGTCAGTCAATAATTCTAAATACAGAGTTATTTTCGTATCACTGAGATACTAGTATAGTTATATTAATAGTTTTAGCAAATGTTGAATGTAAAGGCAGCATGAACATGATGTTGTGTATTGTCTATCGTCAGAGGAAATATCCTGCTTTACTGAGCTATGAAGGAATGTGTGTCCCTGCGGGCTCTTGAACTGGTGTTTGCTCTCGGGTAACAGCATATCTCTGCTGTCTAATAACAGGCTTTAGGGCGAATTCAAGCTTGTTTCGTCCTGAAGTGAAATAAGCTCCTGACAGACAGACTGCGTTTGCCCCGAGGAGCCGAGAAACATCCGGACGACACTCAAACATTAGAAGAACTCTCGACTGCGGGACGTTTGAGGACATTTGAGTCTTCCATGAGATGCTGTTTAACTCTTTACCCGCCAGAGTCTTCTTAAAAACTCGCCTTTCAGCCTTTCAGAAATCATTCTCATATGATGATTTGATGCTCAAGAAAAATGTATGATTATTATCAGTGTTGAAAACAGAACAAAACATTTTAAAAGATAATTGCAACTTTTTATCTCACAATTGCGAGTTTACATCTCGCAATTCTGACTTTATTTCTCAGAATTGCGAGATATAAAGTCAGACTTGTGTGAAATAAAGTCGCAATTGCGTGTTATAAAGTCAGACTTTTTTTCTCATAATTGCGAATTTATATCTCGCAATTGGCAATTCTGACATCTTTTCTCAGAATTGTGAGATATCAAGTCCAATTCTGAGGAATTTTTTTTTTTTACCTCAGAATAGTTTATATCTCACAATTCTGACTTTATATCACGCAATTCTGACTTTATATCACGCAGTTCTGACTTTATATCTCGCAATTCTGACTTTATATCTCGCAATTGCGTATTATAAAGTCAGAATTGCGAGATATAAACATGCAATTCTGAGAAAAAAAGTCCGAATTTCAAGTATATTTCTCGCAATTGCGAATTTATATCTCATAATTCTGACTTTATAACACGCAATTGCGACTTTATATCACGCAATTCTGACTAACCTGCAATTGCGACTTTATATCACGTAATTCTGAGATAAAAAGTCAGAATTGTGAGATGTAAACTCGCAATTGTGAGAGAAAAAAGTCAGAATTGTGAGATTAAAAAGTCGCAATTACCTTTTTTATTTTTCACTCTGTGGCGGAAACAAACTTCCATAGAAAACAGTTCATATATTTATACATCATATATTTTATTTTTCAGGATTCTTTGATGACTAGAAAGTTCAAAATAACAGCATTTATTTGAAATAGAAACTTTTGTAACATTATAAATGTCTTTACTGTCACTTTTGATACATT
Source organism: Rutilus rutilus (assembly GCF_951802725.1). NCBI lineage: Eukaryota > Metazoa > Chordata > Actinopteri > Cypriniformes > Leuciscidae > Rutilus > Rutilus rutilus. Next base: position 769,821 of record NC_140215.1, read on the forward strand.
TTCATGCATCTTGCTCAATATAAGTTTTTTTATATATTTTTTATATTACTGACCCCAAACGTTTGAACGGTAGTGTATGGAAGGAGTTTTACATTCAACATAAGACAATATGCATTTACTAGAAACCACTGATTCTTGAGAAATGTCACAAAAAAATCTTAGAAGATCGTTAAAACATCAACAAGTTGATGAGGTTTAATGACAGACATTTGAAGGAAACTCTATCGCCCTCTTGAGGACACACATGAATGTTCAGTGGTTTGTGTCTGTGTTTGTGCATCTGTGTAAAGTGTTTCTTGCATTAGTGAGATTCATTGTCAGGCCTGACCAGATGTTAGCTTTCACATGGAGATGCAGAAACCATAAAACTGATCTAATGATGGATATTCTCTGTTCTTGAACTACTTGGCATGCTGGAGACGTAATAATTATGTGAAGCACTTCAAAGAGCGTTCCAGCTGCTCACTACAAGCCTGAACACAGTTCCTCAGGAGAACTTCACAACCACAGACCCGTCAGGACTGTGTGAACTCATTCAGCTTCAACATATGATCAGATTCATCAAGATGCATTAACTTTATAAATCCTCCTGTTTGCACACAGTCTCTCCAGTCCTCCTGTGTCTGACTGATAGTTTACACTGTTTGATCAGGTAGAAGGTCTTTAATTGTACAGACGTCCTCCTTCAGCTCGTGCTTCACGTGTCTTTAAATCTGCTCTGATTTTTATCAAATAAACGCAAGAATAACTTTGATATTGTTATTAATATTTCAACTGAACTGAGGTTTAGGTTTATTTGATCGTCTCTCGATCATAATTGTATTGGATTGCATTCTATGTTCTAAAACTGTACAAAGATTTGATCATAAAAATAAGCATTTATCTCTTACTAAGACATATTATTGACAGATATTGATATTTATATGCATTTTATGTAAGCTATATTGTTATAAAGATCTCATTGATTTACATTACAGGAATCAGAATTTTAAATAAATATCAGCATCTGCACTAAATGGTTCTGCATGTCATCTGTGATCCCTCCCTGCCTCCGCTGATTCCCTTTAGCCTCTCTGCATCTCCTACACCATTCTGAGTGGATCTGCATTGGAGCCTCAGGTCATCAACTCCGCCCACTATGAAGGATCCCCTGGCTCCGCCTCCAGTCTTAGGATCCATCGCTCCACCTCGACCTGTCGACCCATCTTCTCCACCTCGACCTGTCGACCCATCTTCTCCACCTCGACCTGTCGACCCATCGTCTCCACCTCGACCTGTCGACCCATCGTCTTCACCTTGACCTGTCGACCCATCGTTCTCACCTTGGCTCCTCCCTCCTTCGGCTTCACCTTGGCTCCTCCCTCCCTCGTCTCCAACCTTGGCTCCTCCCTCCCTCGGCTTCACCTTGGCTCCTCCCTCCCTCGGCTTCACCTTGGCTCCTCCCTCCCTCGTCTCCAACCTTGGTTCCTCCCTGCCTCATCTCCACCTTGGCTCCTCCCTGCCTCATCTCCACCTTGGCTCCTCCCTGCCTCGTCTCCACCTTGGCTCCTCCCTGCCTCATCTCCACCTTGACCTGTCGACCCATCGTCATCACCTTGGCTCCTCCCTCCCTCGTCTCCAACCTTGGTTCCTCCCTGCCTCGTCTCCACCTTGGCTCCTCCCTGCCTCTTCTCCACCTTGACCTGTCGACCCATCATCTCCACCTTGGCTCCTCCCTCCCTCGGCTTCACCTTGGCTCCTCCCTGCCTCGTCTCCACCTTGGCTCCTCCCTGCCTCTTCTCCACCTTGACCTGTCGACCCATCGTCTCCACCTTGGCTCCTCCCTCCCTCGTCTTCACCTTGGCTCCTCCCTGCCTCGTCTCCACCTTGGTTCCTCCCTGCCTCATCTCCACCTTGACCTGTCGACCCATCGTCTCCACCTTGGCTCCTCCCTCCCTCGGCTTCACCTTGGCTCCTCCCTGCCTCGTCTCCACCTTGGTTCCTCCCTGCCTCATCTCCACCTTGACCTGTCGACCCATCGTCTCCACCTTGGCTCCTCCCTCCCTCGTCTCCACCTTGGTTCCTCCCTGCCTCGTCTCCACCTTGGCTCCTCCCTGCCTCGTCTCCACCTTGGCTCCTCCCTGCCTCTTCTCCACCTTGACCTGTCGACCCATCGTCTCCACCTTGGCTCCTCCCTCCCTCGGCTTCACCTTGGTTCCTCCCTCCCTCGTCTCCACCTTGACCTGTCATCCGATCGTCTCCACCTTGGCTCCTCCCTCCCTCGGCTTCACCTTGGCTCCTCCCTCCCTCGTCTCCAACCGTGGCTCCTCCCTCCCTCGGCTTCACCTTGGCTCCTCCCTCCCTCGTCTCCATCTTGGCTCCTCCCTCCCTCGTCTCCAACCTTGGTTCCTCCCTGCCTCGTCTCCATCTTGGCTCCTCCCTGCCTTATCTCCAACCTTGGTTCCTCCCTGCCTCGTCTCCACCTTGACCTGTCGACCCATCGTCTTCACCTTGGCTCCTCCCTGCCTCGTCTCCACCTTGACCTGTCGACCCATCGTCTCCACATTGGCTCCTCCCTCCCTCGGCTTCACCTTGGCTCCTCCCTCCCTCAGCTTCACCTTGAACTGTCGACCCATCGTCTCCACCTTGGCTCCTCCCTCCCTCGGCTCCACCGGGTTCCTTTGTCCCAATGGCTCCGCCATGGTCAAACATCATCCTGTCTGCACCTTTGGGTCTCCAGCAGTGGCTACATCTCTGTCTGTCGTCTGCCGAGTTTCCACCATGGCTCCTCCCTCAACTCTGCCCTGAGGTCTGGTCTCTGGACCACCATCTGGCTCCTCCTGTCTTCCCTCTGGCTCCTCCTACTCCTGGTTCCCCTCTGGCTCCTCCCACCCTCCACTCCCCCATGGACTGCATTGTTTGCACTGGACAGTTTGTTATTTTTCTTTGGTTCCACGCCCCTTCTCCATCATTCTGTTCACCTGTTTTCTAATTAATTAGCCTATTAGTCTCTTGTTTGGTTTAGTATTTATAGTCATGTGTTTCCTAAGTTTTTTTTGTCCAGTCTACATTAATGTTGAGGTGTGTGTGACCCATTTCCCTGTGTGTTCCTGAGTAAGTTTTATATTAAAGACTGTTTCCTGATCCTTCGTCATGTGCTACTTGTATATAAACACCCGTGACTACATTTGTATATAGTATATATTTTTTTCAGTTACATTTCTATGCTGAAGAATGTACAAATGTCTATATATTTTTAAATAGGCATGATTACTAAAACGAATCAGTTTGTCATAACTTATGAATTTACTTATGAAATAATCCTGTGTTGTGACTGTTGAATTCCTTTAAATTGCAATTAAATAAATTCAACTTCCTGCATATTGTGGCCAGTTCAGATTCACATTCATGACTAAAAAGTGTTTATTCTTTCATTCTGAATTTCCCTCAAAGCAGGTTTTCTTTCTGCTGAAGTGTAAAGTGAGTTGTTTGACGCGACACCATCAATCTAGACGTCATGGATTGAGTTTCAGAGAGAAGACGTCTGAAACACCCCCACTAACCCTAACCCACAAAACACTTCCAGCCCTTCCGTCACTCAACTCAATGACATCTGGAATTTCAACAAGACGAGAGAGAGAGAGAGAGAGAGAGAGAGAGAGAGAGAGAGAGAGAGAGAGAGAGAGACTGCTGACTTTATCTTGGACTCTTGCTGGAATCAAACTACAAGGAAAAGCAAACAGAAGAGAAAAGAACAGCAGAGAAATAAAGAGGCTTGCTTTTAAACATGAAACATTCATGGATCAGCGCTCTTTCATTCCTGCTTTATTTTTCCTTGGGATCTGCAGATTACAGGTAAGAAACGTTCTCCTGCTTAAAGTTGTGGAGAAAATGCTATTGCTCTTAGTTTCATTTGAGCTTCAGCTAGTTCATAGGAGAAACATGTAAGATTACTGATCACACATCTGAGAAACTAATGTCACTGAGAAACAAACAAGATCTCCTTTAGCATACCTGCAGTTTTCATAAGATTAAAGAGACGACAGTAATTAATGTGCATGAACATTTGTGACCAATGCAACTTTTTTGATTAAGGATCAATATTTAGATTTTCATTCCTTTTGAACCATATTAGCACTATTTCTTTTGACAATTAATGAATTTCAGTAAAGCTGAAAACATTTTCCACCTACAGTATTGGCCAAAGGTGATGATATTTGTTTTTAATGAACGGACAAGTTCAAAATATGAGGAAGATATATTTAAAACATGTTAAATATGAGGGGAGAACATTTCATTAAACTTGTTATTATTTTTATTTTGTATTTATCTGACAAAATTATTTGGCAAAAATGTCAAGCTACAGGATTATTTTACTATGCAAAATAAAAAAATAAAAAAAAGCTGAGAGGAAAAAGCAGTTATTAATATTTGGTCGGTTCTCTCTTATTTTTGCATGTGTTCATAATATCTTTGCCTGGACAAAAATGATGTTGCACAATTTGTCATGTTTCATAGCATTATTATCACTAATAAAACAATCGACTCGAGGGCACAACTACACAACATGACTACAAAATCTATAATAATATTTGCATAAACGATGAAGATTTTCATAGGCTGGGCATCACTTTTGGACACCAGTGTAAATGGCTGTCAATTATCAAATCAAATCACTATTGAATCCTAAAGTATCTGTAAAATGATGCACAAGCATGACTAGATTTGAAGTAATATCTGTGTTGATTTGAGATCTGCTAACTCTGTCTGTAATGAAGCGGCGGCACCTGTTCACACGACCGGCTCCCGGTTTATTTCCGTCAGTTTTATTTCGGTCGGTTCCCAGATTCTCTCCGTCCCTCTGGAGCCACACCAGATTTAGAGACCAACATGAGAAGCTCGCAGCTGGAACATCTATTCACTTATATGTGCGTTAGGTTGTTATTATGTCGTTAAATGAATCCAGTATTTTAGCATTAGCATTGTTTTGTATATGTGTGTATATATTGGTATTTACCTCAAGCTACTTTATACATTTTCTACTGTAAATTTGAGTTCAATATGTAAAACTTAAAATGTTGCTATCGTGTTTATATGGAGAAGTTAGTAACCAGAGTTGCCAGTTTCACTGTTGTTGTCTTTTCACAGGCTTTAGTTGCCTTTCTGTTGCTAGGCGGATGGGATTAGGGGGAGGGGCCTGCTTATTCTAGAAAGCATTTGATTGGACAAAAATTTGCATAGTGCAGGATGAGTCATCAGTGTTATTTTTGTTCTGTGTTTTGGTCCAGGAAGAGAACAATTTTAAATATTTATTTGTATATTTGCTTAAAGTTAGTATTATTATCATTATTGGTTACATTTTATTTTAACTTATACATTTAAGTACTTATTTAACTGCACGTACTGACTATAGGGTTAGGGTTTGGTTTAGGATTTGTCGCATGTAATTATGCATAATGTATAGTTATTATTACAGTATGTAATGTAACAAGGACACTGTAAAATAAAGTTACCTTATTTTTATTTTAGTAGGTAATTTGCATACAACTGATCACAAAGATAACAGGATGAACTAAAAAAAACAGAAAAATCCAAATCACATTTATTTATTTTTCGCTTTATCCAATACAGATTCAAGAGGAAAACAGTGTTAATCATGAAACAAAGTCAGTCTCAGCTGGCAGATACAGACGATAATAGTGTCATTTTTCAGCTCAGTTCCGTTCAATGTTGATTTACTTCAGTTCAATAACACTGTCAGTGTTGCTAAATCAATGTCACGTTTAATTCAGTTCAAGTTTTGCTCTTATCTGACAGTATCAGTGCAGCTGAATCCAAAATATTGCTGAATATTAATTTACTTCTAAACCTTTTGAATATTAATTGTAAGTTTGTAATACAATCTTTGTAACCCTATATCATATATATATATATATATATATAATCTGATAAGGTGTTTTTTGCAACGATGTAATGTTTGCATGTGCAGCGGCTAGACGAAGTTGAGAAATGTTTAACTTTATGCAAATTAGCAGGTATATAATGCATTTAATGATATAATTAAAAAATGTTGCATGCAAAACTTCTCAACATAATGACGAAGAAATCAGTAACTGTTCATCGTGTTCATTGCAGATGATGCGATTTAATTCATTTACAAATCAAAACTGTTCATGCCAAACTAACTAACAATAAATATAGTCTAGGAACATTTTGCATTAAGAAAACGTTGTTTCTAAGTGTTCTGGGAATGATGAAAATGGCATTCTGTTGTATCATTCCGCAAACGTTATGGAAACGTTACTTTTGAATTTCTCGGAATGTTCTGAAACGAGTATGAAACAATGTTTCAGAAAAAATGTTCCATAAACGATCTATAACACATATTATAATTAGGCCTGTAAAAGAGCAAGAGAATTGTGAGAGGCTCTTTTAAAACCTGTTGACCTGCACGATCTGACTGTGAAGTGCTGGACATCTGTTGAGGTGTTAGTGCTCAAACTCCTGGTGTTAAACTGTGATCATCAACACAACAGGCTTTAATGACAGCGGAAATCTGCTTTATCTGTTCCTGTTAGAAGCGTCTGTTAAACGCTTAAAGAGCCATAAACCCTGAGGAGAAGCGAGAGGTTCCTGGATTCTGTCTGTTCAGATCCCCACTGGATCAACAACACTCGTCCTGTCTGTGTTTTACAGCTTTAACCTTCAAATCAAGACCCGTTTTCACCTCAAACGACCTTCTGACAACCTCACACACACTGCTAAACCACACACTCTTCCTCAGTGTTTCTGTCTCGCTTTCCAGCACAAACATCTAATCATTCTTAAATCAAGATACAGTTACTGGAGAAAAACAATGACTGAAGATATGAAGTCTTGTTTAATGAAGTGAGTTTTTGCTTAAAACGATAAAAGAGTCAGAAAAATGAACTGGTTTTCTGACCCCATTGGCAGATTATCCGTTATCGGTTTAATACAAACTCACTTCATTTTGATCATTTTTTCTTTTGCAGTGTTAAAGATTATTCTGCTTTCATACTGTCACATTTAGATTAGGGCTCTATAGAACTTTATAGGGTTCTTGACTCAATTTGAAAGAACTTTTATGCCAAAAAGTTCTATATAAGAAGAAATGTCTGAAATGATTGCATCATACTTTCATGCTTAACAGGTTATTTTTATTTTTATTCTTGTGATAAAGTATGTTTGCGATCAGTGGTGTAACGAAACCCTCATGTCACGATTCGACACACATCACGATACTGAACTCACGACACCATATTATAGCGATACTGTTGATTAAAATGCTAAATTTGGTTTTACATTGTGTGTGTAAATGAATAGTCTTGGACTTGGTGCTGATAAACCCAATACAGGACAATAGAGACTCCAGAATAACAATATTCATGATTCTGATGCTGAAAATACACTATTATTTTAGACGAATATATTTTCACTGACTAGATGTGTTTAAAATAATGTCGGCCACTTTTACTGGTAACATCAGATATCTGGCATTATCAGGACACTCAAATATTCCTCCACTGCATTATTATACATTATATTCAACATTATAGTAGTTTAATGTACAACTGACACTAAAACTCTGAAAACTTTGAATTTTTTCTCACACAGTAATTTTTATTCTGGATGAACTATCCACGATATATATTGTTGCGTTTTCGTATTGCGATATTGTGACATGATATATAACTATTTTGTAACTAAAACTAAATTAGTGAACTAAATCCATAAAATGATCCCTATGATGTGCCTGACGGAACCAGATATGATTCTACTGAACCTTTTCTTAAGAGTGTTTTAAGTCAAGTTAAGTCTCCTTCATTTATACAACGCTTTAACAATACAGATGTTTCACAGCAGCTTTACAGTGATAACAGGAGATTACAGTAACAGAGATTGTACTTTACAGTGCTGACAGTAGGAGTGTGTGTGGATCAGGTCTGTGTTCTGTGTCCTGACAGAGAGGGGCGGCAGGTCCCGGTGAGGAGTCTGTCCGGAGTGTGTCGGTACGGCAGCAGGATCGAGTGTTGCTACGGCTGGAAGAAGAGCAGTAAAGGACACTGTGAAGGTGAGCCAGTGCCAGTGGACAGAACGAGGATTTAACCAGAACCAGTCAGAACTTTCATTGCTTTAGTGTCATTAGGATAAAAACGTATTGACTTCCCAAAAATGTTTTGATCATTTTTGTAATCATTATTTCGACTTAGTATGTCATAATTGACTTTTTAATTCATTATTTCAAATTAGTGTGTCATACTTATGATTTTTTGTCATTATTTCGACTTAGTATGTCATAATTTTGACTTTTCAAGTAAGAATTTAGAATTTTTGTCATTGTTTTGACGTATTAGTTCATAATTATGACTTTTTATGTCATTATTTCTACTTAGTATGTCATACTTATGATTTTTGTCATTATTTTGACTTAGTATGTATGGAAGCGCATTCCCGCCAAAAAAAAAAAAAAAATTTACATAAAAAATAGAAATGACGTCTTACTAAATCGAACTTCTGACTTTTAAAGTCATAATTACGAGACAAAAAGTCGAAATTATGACATACTATGTAGAAATTATGAGATTAAAAAGTCGAAATTATGTTTGATAACATTTCTTCCCACCTTGCACTTGAAATATTAAAGCAATTCAAAACACCGTTAGGTATTTTCCGCACACACACAAGGGTTCATTTATCCAGGAGAATGAAGTGTCTGTGGTGTGATTGAGAATTTCTCAGTTGAATCTAGTCATAAACTCATGTGATATGTGAGTAAATCTGGCTTTGTTTTCCAGACGTGAGCAGATTTGACCTTGTCTGTATATATATATGAATGTTTCACCAGCTCAGTGTGACCTGGGATGCAAACACGGCGAGTGTGTCGGGCCCAACAAGTGCAAGTGCTTCCCCGGATACACTGGGAAGACGTGCAGTCAAGGTTTGTGCGCTTCAACACACACTCTTCTAGATACAGAAGCTTCACGGGGTTCTCGACTCAATGTTAAACAACACCTTTATGCCAAAAAGGTTCCAGATAAGAAGAAATGCCTAAAATTATTGCATCATACTTTCATGTTTAACAAGTTATTTAAATTTTTTTAGTGATAAAGTATGTCTGCGGGCTGATTAACTAATAACATGTTATTAAAAATGTATTAAACCTAAATAAATTAACTAAATACATAAAATGATCAAAATTAAAATAATTATGAGTAAAATGATTACTGGCATCATTTTGACTTTTTATGTAATAATTGACTTATTGAATCATAATTTCAATTTTTTAATCTCATAATTTAGACTTAGTATGTCATTATTTCAACTTAGTATGTCATAATTATGACTATTTATGTCATTATTTCAACTAAGTGCTTGTGATTTCTATGTCATTATTTTGACTTAATGTCACAATTTTGACTTTTAAGTCATAATTTTGAATTGTTGTCATTATTTTGCCTGAAGTATTGCCTGACTGAACTCTTCCTCCTGACTCAGATCTGAACGAGTGCGGTCTGAAGCCTCGGCCCTGTGAGCATCGGTGCATGAACACTTTCGGCAGCTACATGTGCTACTGCTTAAATGGATACATGCTAATGTCTGACGGCTCCTGCGCAAGTGAGTGACTCCACACCCGACACAGCAACACACACTCGGCAGATCCGGCCCACACCCGACACAGCGACACACACTCGAAAATAATGCAACAAAGTTTGTGTCTAGAAGACAATAGGGTCACAGTCCAGCTTAAGTCAGTTCAGGGATGTTAAATTTCTGTTGTAAAAAAAGTTATTAATTTAGTTAAATATATATAGCCGCTCTGGAGAAAATCGTGATGTCATCAATAATATTGTTGAATATTAAATTAATGAATTAAATGTCATTATTTGCTCATGCTTCTGTTCTTAAAAGGACCAAAACACAATACATTCAAACCTTTAAATGAAGTTCACTCCAATTTTTGGGGGTTTTATCGTTATAAAACAACTGTTAATATATTTATCGGCCAAAAGACGGCCTGAAAGTTGACTTTATGTAATCTTCTATGACCACATTAGATAAGAAGAGTAAAAGTGTTTCGCGTGTGATTGTGTGCAGACTCGAGGACGTGTTCTCTGGCCCACTGTCAGTACGGGTGTGAGGAGGTCCAGGCCGAGGTGCGGTGTGTGTGCCCGTCCCCGGGCCTCCAGCTGGGACCCGATGCCAAGACCTGCGTGGGTGAGAGCCGGCTCGGATCCGGGTGATGCTCCACTGAGAGAGGCTTCAGTCTCACTCTTATAAAGGTTCTTTACTGGCATCGATGGTTCCATGAAGAACCTTTAACATCAGTCCCAGGCATAGTGTCGGCCCAGATCCAGCCCGTGTGGAAGCCAATGCCGCTTTTCCACCGCGTGGTGCGATTGGCTGTTGCTGACTATGTAAATCTAGCGGGTTTGGTGTCTCGTGTGGCAAATCCAACGACGCTGGAAGTGACGATTCTCTCTGACCAATCCGTGATCTGTTGTGTTTTCACGTCACATTTTAGTACCGGTACGGCACAGTTGTAAAGCGGGCTGAAGCGAGCCGTACCATGCAGTGGAAAAGCGCCACAAATGTTCCGGATGTGGGCCGGATCTGGGCCGACACTATATTACTGTCTGGGATGGAACCAGAACACTGTAAAAAATTATCGTGATTTTAACGGTAAAAGACTGTAAAAATGCTTAGATGAAAATCTGTAAGTTTCCGTATACTGTAAATTGGCATTCCCACAATTCCCTGCGTGACGCTTCACATTTGATGTATTTTTGTTGAAATACCTGTTTCCTCATAGTTTTTTCTAATCAGTGATGTACATTAGGGTTTTATGTTACATTTAATGTTGTTAAATTCATATTTATTGCATTTTTAAAATATCATGTGTGTTAGAATGATGGTGTTTAGTGTGTGTGTGTGAATGACACTGTCCAGCGTCTTAATATTAGTATTCACTTTCTCAGCTTATGGAAAAACCTAAAATGTTGCTACTACCGTATTTTTTACGGTAAATTTCTGGCAACCACAAGCTGACGTTTTTTACCGTAAATGTAACCATGGAAAAAACGGTTCTTTAGATTATTAAAATGTTCTTTACACTAAGAAAAAAATGGTATTTTAAGAATGTTTTCTAAAATGTTTTTTCGATGGCATCGCTGAATCAACAACCGCTGGAGAAATCACTGGTCTAAAGTGCGGGATTTGGGAAGCACGGCTTCAGATGTTGCATTAACTCTGGTTGTTTCCCTCATGGTCTTCTTTAGACATTGATGAATGTGCAACTGGGAAAAATCAATGTCCGTTCAACCGGCAGTGCATCAACACATTCGGGAGCTACTACTGCAAGTGCCAGGAGGGTTACGACCTCAAATACGTCAGCGGGAAATACGACTGTGTCGGTAAGAAAGAAAGCGAGTAACTCACTGTTAGGACTGAGCAAATGAGTCGCATTCTGGAAGAAACACTCTCCATTTATGAGCTCTGGAGACGTTTAGTGGTGATCTTCTGTCAAAGAGTCAAATCAGAAGCAAATCATGTTGAATGGAGGCAGAAAAATAATCGTAATTCAAAGGGAAAACAAGATTATTAGTCCATTGGCAGATATTTGTACTTGCTTTAAACACAAACTCACGTCATTTTGATGATAATGTGTTTCATAAATATAATATCTTCAGTCATTCTGCTTCTTCTCCAGTAAATGTGTCTTGATTTAAGAATGTTCAGATGTTTGTGCTGGAGAACGAGACAGAAACACCAGATGTACCTCTTTAATGAAGAATCTCTTTAATAAAATACTTCCAGAATCAAGACTGTTCTGGTGAATACGTTGCATATGCATAACAGAAAGTTGCTCACCTGAAATGCAAAAGAATATTTTGACTGATTCATGCTTTGAAAGGCGATAATGAGACTCTGTGATCATATTTCAGATATTAATGAGTGTGTGTCGGACACACATAAGTGCAGTCTTCACGCTGAGTGCATCAACACACACGGATCCTACAGGTGTAAATGCAAGCAGGGTTTCCGTGGCAGTGGATTCGACTGTTCAGGTAAGAGACGACAACAGAAAAATGATGTTCTTCAAAGGAAACGGTTTCGTCCGTGCTGTTCATCTCTGAGAAATGAATGAAAGTCCACACATTTTTAGGAAAAACAAGAAATCTGAGCTCTCAACCTGAGCAACGTCACTTGAATCCTTTGTGTTTTTGTAGTCAAGCCTTATCACAGATCCTGGGAAGGAGATAAAGGAAAAGCAGAAGCGTTCCTCAACGGTGAGAAGCAGACGTGTAACGTGCATGAAGACGTGTCCTCTAACTTCTGATCTTTGAACATGTGATTTCTGAACAACATGACGGGCAGAACATCAGCAGTTACAGGGAAACTTCTGCTATAGCGCTTTAATGCAACTGGAAACACTTGACAATAAGATCTCATTTGTTAATATTAGCATTGAATTTTGTTTTGAATTGCGAAAACAAAATAATCAAGATAAATTTTGCCACATATTTTGCCACATTCGCAGTTATGCTGTCGTTCTGTTTTTCTGTTATAATCCCTTAAACCCTTCGCTACATATTTCATTATTTTGATCTAATTTATTTATTATTATATGTATTAATTTATAGATTTTTTATTCTTTTTATAATAAATGTATACCTATATAGTGTATTTATATACAGTACACAATTTACATTAATAATATAAATATAATCTAAAGGTGAAAATAGATAAATGAACTGTGTGTGTATGTACATATACATATACAGCTGTTTATTAAATTAATTTAAATATTTTTATTTACATTTTATTTGATTAAATTACATTTATTTTATTGATTATTTTTATTTCATTAATGTTTTATTTATTTATTTCATTATTTTTTATTATTATTTTTTTTATTATATATTATAATATTATAATTTATTATAATTATTTATTTTATTACATTTATCATTTTTAAATTAAATTGTATTTTATCAAATTAAATGTATTTAGTGGATTAATTATTTTTATTTTACACTGATAAAATACTGATATATATTTATTGATATATATATAGAGAGAGAGAGAGAGAGAGAGAGAGTCTGCTCTACTGAATATATAAGGTCTGCTAAATGCATAAATGTAAATATCGAATATCATCAAAATTTAGAAAAATATAGAGATATACATTTTTAACAGTATCATCCAGCTCTAATGTTCACTCATTTAGTCAATTACTGTTAACAGACGAAATCTTACTGTAAAGTGTTTACATGCGAGTCATTATGGACTTGAGTGGCTTCATGCACGGCAGACGCTTGAACATTCGCATGGAAGAGTCTCCTGCGGATCCGAACATGCAGTCACGGAGCATATAAAGCACGTTGTGTGATTAATGCAATAATGCTGCGAATGCATGAATCAGTCTCCATATATGCATTCTTGATTTTTAAAGGTGACATATTATGCCCCCTTTCACCAGATGTAATATAAATCTACGGTGTCCCCAGAATGTGTGTGTGAAATTTCAGCTCAAAATACCAGATCATTTATTATAGATTGTCAAATTTGCCCCTTTTTGTGTGTGAGCAAAAACGTGCCGTTTCTGTGTGTGTCCCTTTAAATGCAAATGAGCTTTAGCTCCGCCTCCGTTCAGAAGAGGGCGGAGTCTTTACAGGAGCTTCAGAAACTCCGGCAATAACAGAACAGGCCAATCTCACTCATCCAGAATCCCAGAATAACCAGTAGCGAGCCTTACGGAGAGACTCAGGAAGAGTTTCTGAATGTTAGTGGAGACATTTGTGTAGTTGTTGTGGAGTTACACTGATCATCTCATCATCATGTTGAACTTCTCCACAAGTGTCCACAGTTCCTGAGGTGTTTATAAGACAGCGGTGACATGTTCTGGTCAATAGTGTTCAGTGCTCGTCTGTGCTCAACCACAGAACAGTTTCAGGCTTTGCTGGATCTTTATCATTGCGTTAGAACTGGTCTCTGTCGTCGCTCGTGAAACCAAATGTCGGCTGGTGTGTGTAAACGTGCAGATTAAGGGCCGCTAATATTATAATAAGATCCTCTTCATACGTCAGAAGGAGAAGAAATCTGAGGCTCAGTAAAACACAGTTACTGGGTTTCACTTTTCATGTTGTCTGTGTTGGTAGAAGCAGCGATTACAGCACTTACACTCTGAGAAACTCAGATTTTCATGATATGTCCCCTTTAATGGCTTAAGAAGATCATTTGACATCAGCACACAGGATTTCATCCCAGTCTCCTCATGCATTTCCCTGCAGTTATTCCCGATTCCCCGTCCAAGACTCGTATTCTGGGCCGGTTTGACAACAGCATCCCAGAGCCGGCGGTGACGGACTCTCCTCGACTCCACCTGCAACCCTTCGACTACAGCGACGGGCTCTACATCGGCCCTGAGGAGGAGAAGATCTACGAGGAGGAGGAGGAGGAGGAGGAGGAGGAGGAAGAGGAGGACGACACCGGAAACCAGCTGGACCCCAGAGGAGACGTGTTCTGTGAGTGATCCTCGGCTCTCACTAACATCACTCCTCCTATATCCTTTTATCCAAAGCGACTTACATTAAAGCTACACATTTACATTCTTATCAGTTCTTGCTTTCCCTGGGACTCGAACCCATGACCTTAGCGTTGCAGGCGCCGGCGCTCCACTGTTAGAGCTCCAGGAAAGCTATACTGCCGAGGCCACTCATACACACACCGCTCAGAAGAGTCCGTATGTTTATTAATGTTTCTGAAAGAGTCTCTTTTGCTCACAAAAGCTGCGTTTATTTAATAAAAAAATACAGTAAAAATTGTGAAATATTATTCTAATGTAAATCATCTGTTCTCTATGTGAATATACAGTAAAGTGTAATTTATTCCTGTGATCAAAGCTGAATGTTCAGCATCATTACTCCAGTCTTCAGTGTCACATGATCCTCCAGAAATCCTTCAGCTCCACTTAAATTAGCAAAATGATTTTTCGTTTAGTTTATCTTACAATATCAGCACTAATGTTTAGTGCTATTCATACGACAAGTGGGGTCTGTTTGCAGGGCATGCTGGGACTGAACCGTGAGCCGTAGTCGTATATGGATATCTCTACTGTACATGTACAGACAGGGAGACTATGAGTAAACTTCCCATTCCCAACCACATTCCCGAGATGAATATTTCCCGGGAGAGGAAAGCAGCGTTGATGTGGTTACAGGAGGGAAATGCTCATGAAATAAGTGTTTATTAAACTGGTCTCATATTTGACTGGAGAAACTGAATCTGATGAAGACTATAATCCTTGCAGCATCAATAAACACATTTATTTATAACTCAATTACTTCTTTCCACTCCAGATAATGATCAGTATTCAAGTCTTCCAGCACAAATATCTAAACGTTCTTAAATCAAGACACTTTTACTGGAGCAGCAGCATGTACAGTATCAGACACACACGAGGTCAGAAAAAATAATAATTTCCCTTTGAATTAAGATTATTTTCCAGATATTTGTTCTTGTTTTAAGCACAAACTCACTTTATTTAGATGATTTTTCAGTAAACAAGATTTGACATCTTCAGTCATTTTGCTTCTCCAGTAAATGTATCTCGATTTAAGAATGTTTAATTTCATAATTTATACTAAAATTATTATTAAAAGCTATACTTCTATTTTATTTTAATTTAAATGCACTAACTAAAACTAAATTGCATCAATTCAAATTCATGAATAGACATATTTAGTATAATTAACATACTATTATAGTTTTTATTAAGATTTTGAATGAGATTATATATATATATATATATTTTTTTAATATATATTATTATTTTTAAATGTCTATATTTTTTTATTCATATTTCAGTTTTAGTTATTTTAGTACGTCAGGTTAAACTAAACGAACATGTTGCCTTGGCAAATAATAATGAAAACAATTTTCTTATATGGTTTTAGTTTTATTTAATGATTTGAATACGAACAATTTGGGGTTTCTCTCTTTAATACATTTAAATAGCAAATAACAATAAATTAACAATATACATAACTCCACAATATATATGTATAACAATATACATAACTCCACTTTCAATAACAATATTGCAAAAAAAAAAGCAAATAACAATATCCATATCTCCACTTTCCTGTCGTTTGTATTGTTTCTTAACTGAGCCGAATGGATGGGTCTGTGCTGTTCAGATGTTATTCAGCACCGATCGAGGGGTCAGAGGTCACTCCTGCAACACAAGTGTAGTGTTCCCGACCCAAACACGCCACTAAACTCTGTTCACACTCAATAACAGACTGTTGACTAATGGCTCTATTATAGTATTCAGCCGAAGCGATCAATCATGCGTCACATGATCAATAACTCTATATCATGTGACCTGCAGGAGAAATGCAAATTTGGACTGTGCTAAAGCATACAAATACCATAACATGTTTGCAGATATTTAGGAAACTTGTTCTTCAGCCAGTTATTCCACTTTGAAACGTTTGTTCTGAGTCGGAACTGTGTGATACAATAATTCTCACAATAAAGACACAAATACCCAATACTAAGTCAATCTACACTGGAAAAATATATATTTTCACACAGAAATCACTAGAAAATTACAAAGTTTGAATTAAACATGAAATTTTGATGTAGAAAAACTGAAATAGTATGTTCTTGTAATATGTAGCCACTCCAATCATCTTTATTTAACAACTTGAAGATTTAAAACCAAAAGGCACAATAATATTAATAATACATAACATTAATGTAGGCATGCATACAGATTCATAGAATAATTAACGATAGAAATAATAATAATAATCATTTTTATTCATTATTATTATAAGGGTGAGAGTGTTCACTGTAAAAATATTTTTAATTTTTACTGTAAAAATATTTTTAATTTTTACTGTATAAATGCTACAGTAAAAACACATTAATTGACTGTAAGTTACTGTGGTGGATTTTTCCCTGAATCTGACTATCTAGAATAAAACTGTTGCGTCTACTCATCGACACTTAATAACCTTTATACTCATCGACACTTAATAGCCTTTATACTCATCGACACTTAATAGCCTTTATACTCATCGACACTTAATAGCCTTTATACTCATCGACACTTAATAGCCTTTATACTCATCGACACTTAATAGCCTTTATACTCATCGACACTTAATAGCCTTTATACTCATCGACACTTAATAGCCTTTATACTCATCGACACTTAATAGCCGTTATACTCATCGACACTTAATAGCCGTTATACTCATCGACACTTAATAGCCGTTATACTCATCGACACTTAATAGCCGTTATACTCATCGACACTTAATAGCCTTTATACTCATCGACACTTAATAGCCTTTATACTCATCGACACTTAATAGCCTTTATACTCATCGACACTTAATAGCCTTTATACTCATCGACACTTAATAGCCTTTATACTCATCGACACTTAATAGCCGTTATACTCATCGACACTTAATAGCCGTTATACTCATCGACACTTAATAGCCTTTATACTCATCGACACTTAATAGCCTTTATACTCATCGACACTTAATAGCCTTTATACTCATCGACACTTAATAGCCTTTATACTCATCGACACTTAATAGCCACTTAATAGCCTTTATACTCATCGACACTTAATAGCCTTTATACTCATCGACACTTAATAGCCTTTATACTCATCGACACTTAATAGCCTTTATACTCATCGACACTTAATAGCCGTTATACTCATCGACACTTAATAGCCTTTATACTCATCGACACTTAATAGCCTTTATACTCATCGACACTTAATAGCCTTTATACTCATCGACACTTAATAGCCTTTATACTCATCGACACTTAATAACCTTTATACTCATCGACACTTAATAACCTTTATACTCATCGACACTTAATAGCCTTTATACTCATCGACACTTAATAGCCTTTATACTCATCGACACTTAATAGCCTTTATACTCATCGACACTTAATAGCCTTTATACTCATCGACACTTAATAGCCGTTATACTCATCGACACTTAATAGCCGTTATACTCATCGACACTTAATAGCCTTTATACTCATCGACACTTAATAGCCGTTATACTCATCGACACTTAATAGCCGTTATACTCATCGACACTTAATAGCCTTTATACTCATCGACACTTAATAGCCGTTATACTCATCGACACTTAATAGCCGTTATACTCATCGACACTTAATAGCCGTTATACTCATCGACACTTAATAGCCTTTATACTCATCGACACTTAATAGCCTTTATACTCATCGACACTTAATAGCCGTTATACTCATCGACACTTAATAGCCGTTATACTCATCGACACTTAATAGCCTTTATACTCATCGACACTTAATAGCCTTTATACTCATCGACACTTAATAGCCTAATAGCCGTTATACTCATCGACACTTAATAGCCGTTATACTCATTGACACTTAATAGCCTTTATACTCATCGACACTTAATAGCCTTTATACTCATCGACACTTAATAGCCTTTATACTCATCGACACTTAATAGCCTTTATACTCATCGACACTTAATAGCCTTTATACTCATCGACACTTAATAGCCTAATAGCCGTTATACTCATCGACACTTAATAGCCTTTATACTCATCGACACTTAATAGCCGTTATACTCATCGACACTTAATAGCCTTTATACTCATCGACACTTAATAGCCTTTATACTCATCGACACTTAATAGCCGTTATACTCATCGACACTTAATAGCCTTTATACTCATCGACACTTAATAGCCTTTATACTCATCGACACTTAATAGCCTTTATACTAATCGACACTTAATAGCCTAATAGCCGTTATACTCATCGACACTTAATAGCCGTTATACTCATCGACACTTAATAGCCGTTATACTCATCGACACTTAATAGCCTTTATACTCATCGACACTTAATAGCCTTTATACTCATCGACACTTAATAGCCGTTATACTCATCGACACTTAATAGCCTTTATACTCATCGACACTTAATAGCCTTTATACTCATCGACACTTAATAGCCTTTATACTCATCGACACTTAATGCCTTTATACTCATCGACACTTAATAGCCGTTATACTCATCGACACTTAATAGCCTTTATACTCATCGACACTTAATAGCCGTTATACTCATCGACACTTAATAGCCGTTATACTCATCGACACTTAATAGCCTTTATACTCATCGACACTTAATAGCCTTTATACTCCAGCTCTTGCGTCTTCAGTCGACACCTGGCCGAGTCTACTAACCTCACTTCTTTGCTGCGCAGCATAAATGATAAACGAGACAGACTTCAGTAAATGTCCCTCAGATGGTTTATTCTAACGGCCGGGAGTTCTCCAGCAATACTCAGAGATCCTCGGCCCAACAGGAGAATACAATAGGCTTTATAGGGTAAAGCCAGACACATCAAAATAGAATCATCATGACTAACATGTCATGCGCTATCAATATGATTGGTTAAATTGTTTAAAGCCAAAGGTTTGTTAGAAGGGTTAGGGTTAGATCATATCGAAAGTTCGTCTGCTGGCGACATCCTAAATAAAAGGAAGTAAAAGTTATCCTGTTTTATTGTTAGATCTGGAATGGAAAGTTAGTCACCATCAGACATAGAAAATGGGAAGTGTAATAAAAAGTTTATCATAAGATGAAAATCTAAGTTCAGATTTTCACGGTTAGTAACAGAATTAATCTTATCTAATTAATTCTACTGCATTACCTAGCCATATATGATACTTTACAGTAAAATTACATATAATATACAATAAAATTATATAACATTCATATACTATAAATATGTATCATACTATATACTATAAAAATTGATATACTATAAAAATTATGCATTTTGCAAGTAAAAACTATGAATTACCACATCATTTACAGTAAAGGAAACAAAAAAAGGACATTCTCAGAAGTCCCAGGATTTTTATTATCAGTAATGCACATTAGTGTGTTGCGTTCTACGTCATTTAGTTCATGTTTACTGCGTAATTTCAGTGTCGTGTTTATATATGAGTTCTGATCATATTAATGATGAACAGCTTACGGTGAACCCTGAGTCCTCATGGCTTATGTTGTGCCACCTGTGTTATTATTATTATTATTTTTTGTGAATATTTATTTAATTATTGCAAGGTTGAACATGGTCCACATGTGTGACCACAAATAACTATATACCAGACCAGGGTTTGCTTGTAAAAAAAAAAAAAAAAAAAAAAAAATTAGAATAGATAAATGAATTAGGAGGTGGACTGCCACCTGTGTTATTGTGCTGTTTATCACTACATTTTAAGGCAAAAAGGCAGATTTTGGTAGCTAAAGGTATTAACATTATATCACTTAATGAAATATACAGGTATAATGAGTAGAGTTGAGAACCCATGTGCAGTTTACTGAACAATATAGACATAAAACAAGACGATGACTAGAACTTGACTTGACCGTAACATAAACTTGACCATAAACCTGAACATGACTCGCCAAACAAAAGAAAGAATATAGAATAATATATATATATATATACACAAGGAATAATGACATAAAAAGATGCACCGGAAATTAACGAACACAGTGAACCAATCAAAACATGACACACAGGACCGAGGAGCCAATGAAAACAAGACATTAGGAAACAGAGGAACGATGACTATGACAATATACAACATAAAGACATGAAAACATGAACATAAACCAAGAACAGCCGTGACAAAAGGACGTGTGTGATGATAAGAGAGAAAACTGCAGATTCCCGTGATAATGTTAGAGATAAGAGGAGACAGGCCGAGACACACACCAGCTCAAACGGGGAAAATCCATCATTCCCAGAGGGAGGAACGGCCGGAAAGACCCAGAGCCTTTTATTACCAGAACAGCTGTTTGACAGTCTTTCATCCGTCGCTCTTGCAATTATCCAGAATCTGAATCTCTGGAAGTGGACAAGTGTCCGCTTGCAAGATCCTACTTTATCATCCTCATATTCTCCATTGTTGCGGCTCCTCTCTTCCCAGTCTGTCAGTAACGCTCTGTTTACTTCCTGTCTCTATGAAGCCCCTCCTTCTGAAAAGCACACTGTGCTCTGATTGGTCGGCTGGAGCAGTGTGTTGTGATTGGTCGAGCGCTTCGAGTGTGTTTGGGAAATGCCTCGCCCCTTACCATAACCGCCAGTTTAACACACTACTAACTAACTCAACCAGGCCCCGCCCCTTTATTCTGCGTATTAATTATTATAATGAGGAATATTGTGACGTGTTCGTTCCCGGAAGAAACTCAAGACTACACTGGAGGCGTTTCAGGAGTTCACTGACACTGATATAGAGAAGAACTCACTTTTTAATGCTCAAACAGCAACATTGATTGATTGATTTAAGTTTACACACTAACTGAAAGATGGAAAAAAACTACAATAGGACACTTAACTAATAACCATAGTCAACGTTTGCAATTAAATCATCTTAAACCTGCTTAATCTCAGCATGAAATCAGAATTAAGCCTATTTACTTTCTTTATACTGCATTATTGGTTCAAGTGTGTCGTGAAAACACTGTAATATATCCTCACTATTCCACACACACGGAGATTTCCCTCAGGAAACGTGAGTCTGACTGCAGTCTTCTGCTGCACTGCCCCCTGCTGACTGATTCTGGAACAGCGTCTGGATCATTACGTGCTCTTTCTGTTTGAACAAACACTTTTCCTGACCTGTGTGTTTTCCTGACCTGTGTGTTTTCCTGACCTGTGTGTTTTCCTGACCTGTGTGTTCTCCCGTGTGTAGTTCCAGAGGAGTTTGTGCCCGTGTATAATCCAGAACCAGAGCCGGAGGAGATCCAAGCAGCGCCGCTGAAGGAAAGTAAGAAAGCTCTTGTAGATTCTCCTGTGTGTTGAACATTGGATGATTTGTCCGAGTGCTGAGAGTGTTTTCTGGGATCAGGATTCCTGACGGACTGTGACTTTGATCGTGGAGCGTGTGAGTGGGTTCAGGACCATGAGGACGATCTGGACTGGATCATCAAGTATCATGAAAACGGTACAGAATCAGAAGTCACAGTTTCCCTTCATTATCAGACAGTGATGGAGTAAAGTATTAGTACTGCTAAATAAATTAATATTAAAGTAACTACATTTATATTTATGTATATTTAAATATGTATTACAATTTAAATATTTAAGTGACTAATAATATAAACAAGATATTAATATTGTGTTCGATTATTTTTTTAATTATATATATATGATATTAAGATATTAAGACACATTGTTTAGTCATTTTTATATTTTATAATGTTTTATATATATATATATATATATATATATATATATGCACACACACATAATATAATAATTGTGTAATATTACTTTATACTTTATATATATATATATATATACCAAGATATTAGTATTTTAATTTATTTTAATCATATATTTACACACAAAAAAACACACACACACTCACTTACACACACCCACACACACACATATATACATACATATATATATATATATATATGTTTATTTTATTTTTATTTTATTTTATAATAAATATATATTTTTTGACAGTGTTGCATTTCATTTCCTCTCCCAGTAAAGTTCCCAGTAAGTGTAGAGTGCTTCACCGGCTCAGCTCTCATGCTGTGGTTCTTGTGTGTCTTTAAGGGAGAGAGTATTACCTGGCCCTCGAGGGCCCCGTGGGTCTCCGGCGAGAGCTGTCGAGGATCAAGCTGCTCCTGGACGACCACATGCGGCAGAGCAGCTTCTGTCTCACGTTTGACTACCTCATCCTGGGCCAGCAGAACATCTTACGAGTGAAGCTGGACAACAGCGAGTCTGCGGTGTGGGAGAGAGGACAGACACACACTCACGGCTGGAGAAGATCAGAGAAGATCAGCATCAGCGGGACCGAGCCCGAGACCCGACCCGAAGCGGTGAGAGCGCACACTCGTTCAGCCTGAAGACATTTGCATTTAAAGGGACAGACACAAAACCACACACTTCTGCTCACCCTCAAAGAGGGACCATTTTAACATGCTGTAAAATATGCTCTGTGGGTGTTTTGAGCTAAAACTTCACTCACACACACACACACACACACACACACACACACACACAATACAAGGGGCATTATACCACCCCTTTAAGAGTGTGTGATATTTGAGCCAATCAGGATAATGAGGAATAAATTAAATTGAATCGATTTGATGCTAGAAAAGGAAAGTGTGTAATGTGTTGCTGTACTGCAGTGTGATGACAAATGCAAATATGTTAATGATGTGTGTGTTCAGGTGTGATGATAATGATGTGTGTGTGTGTGTGTGTGTGTGTTCAGGTGTAATGATGAATATTAATGATGTGTGTGTGTGTTCAGGTGTAATGATGATGTGTGTGTGTGTGTGTGTGTGTGTTCAGGTGTAATGATAATGATCTGAGTGTTCAGGTGTAATGATGATGATGATGATGATGTGTGTGTGTGTGTGTGTGTGTGTGTGTGTGTGTGTGTTCAGGTGGTGTTCGAGGCTGAGCGCGGGAGGTCAGTCAGTGGAGAGATCGCTCTGGATCACGTGCTTCTGCTCTCGGGACCCTGTTCAGACGAGAAAACACACATCTTCTAACACACACACCTTCTAACACACACATCTTCTAACACACACATCTTCTAACACACACATCTTCTAACACACACATCATCTAACACACACATCTTCTAACACACACATCTTCTAACACACACATCTTCTAACACACACATCTTCTAACACACACATCTTCTAACACACACATCATCTAACACACACATCATCTAACACACACATCATCTAACACACACATCTTCTAACACACACATCATCTAACACACACACCTTCTAACACACACATCTTCTAACACACACATCTTCTAACACACACATCATCTAACACACACATCATCTAACACACACATCTTCTAACACACACATCTTCTAACACACACATCTTCTAACACACACATCTTCTAACACACACATCTTCTAACACACACATCTTCTAACACACACATCATCTAACACACATCATCTAACACACATCATCTAACACACACATCATCTAACACACACATCTTCTAACACACACATCATCTAACACACACATCATCTAACACACACATCTTCTAACACACACATCATCTAACACACACATCTTCTAACACACACATCATCTAACACACACATCATCTAACACACACATCATCTAACACACACATCATCTAACACACACATCATCTAACACACACATCTTCTAACACACACATCTGAACACCACCAAAGACTCGATCAGCTGTCTCTCAGCGGGAGAATAAGGAGAGGGACTTTCACTGTAGAAGTGTTATCGATACTGTTTGTTTTCTGACCGGTTTGCAGGTATATATCATTCACTATTTGTATGATTATAGAAACATTGTGACATTATAACGGCTGTACATTTTGCTTTACATTAAAACGTTAAAGAGATTTACCATTTTTACACTTCTGTTCATAGAATTATTTTAAATAGTTCATTTCAAATGAATAATCATTGTCAGAAATGGATATTTAGAGAAGATATTTAGCCTTACTATATCATATTGTATCATATCATATGACTAGTTTAAAACCAAAATGTGACCACATTAAAGTTAATTTCAAATTATATTAATTGGATATTTAGCCTTACTTTACCATGAGCTCTGAGGTTGTATCATGCATCATATCATATATTATATTAGTAGTTTTAGACTAACATTTAATCACAGAATAAGTGTGCAACACAGTACCAGTGTGGGAATGTGGGCCTGAAACGCTTCTGTTTATGTAGCAACACATCACGTGATCAACTGTGAACTGTGCGGTCACGTGACCCTCGCCAGCCAATAGCATCGCAGGATTGTGGCACCATCAGCGATCAGAGGAAGAGTCCTCGAACTCGTCACGTTTCGCTTTATTGCTTGTTTTGTTTGTGTTTCTGGAATCGCTATTTCCGGTTATTGAAGCCTGATGTGTCCAGAAGCAGCTTCAGGTGAGACTCCGCTGCTGTGTGTTTATCTCCTTCTGGCTGTGTTTCGGTTCAGTGACTCTGTTCAACACAACAGTCGTGTGTGTGTGTGTTAGTTGAGCTTCTTCGCTGTAATGACGTCGTTTGGCTGTTAAACTGTTCATTCTCCGTGTCGCAGAATCTGTGTAAACAAGTGTACAGGGGATCAATGTAATGAAAACGGCTCCTATTTCATCCCAAAATAAATGTATGAGTGTGCGTATATATATGTGTGTGTGTGTGTGTGTGTGTGTGTGTGAGTATATGTGAGTGTGCGTCTGTTTACGTGTGTGTGTGTGTGTGTAATATATATATATATATGGTCGGGTTAGTGTGTGTGTGTGATGGGTAGGTTATGGGGTCGGGTTAGTGTGTGTGTGTGTGTGTGTGTGTGTGTGTGTGTATGTGTGTGTGTCTGTATATATATGGTCGGGTTAGTGTGTGTGTGTGATGGGTAGGTTATGGGGTCGGGTTAGTGTGTGTGTGTGTGTGTGTGTGTGTGTGTGTGTGTGTGTGTATGTGAGTGTGCGTCTGTTTACGTGTATGTGTGTATGTGAGTGTGTGTATATGTATGAGTTTGTGTGTGTGTGTGTGTGTGTCTGTGTATATATAGCCTATATATATATATATATATATATATATATATATATATATATACATATAGGGTCGGGTTAGTGTGTGTGTGATGGGTAGGTTATGGGGTCGGGTTAGTGTGTGTGTGTGTATATGTGAGTGTGCGTCTGTTTACGTGTATATATATATATATATGTGTGAGTGTGTGTATATGTGTGTGTGTATATATGTATGAGTGTGTGTGTGTATATGTGAGTGTGCGTCTGTTTACGTGTATATATATGTGTGTGTGTGTGTATATGTGAGTGTGTGTGTATATATGTATGAGTTTGTGTGTGTGTGTGTCTGTAGGTTAGTGTGTGTGTGTGTGTGATGGGTAGGTTATGGGGTCGGGTTAGTGTGTGTGTAGTGTGTGTATATGTGAGTGTGCGTCTGTTTACGTATATATATGTGTGTGTGTATGTGTGTGTGTGTATATGTATGAGTTTGTGTGTGTGTCTGTGTGTATGTATATATATATATATATATATATATATATATATATATATATATATATATATATATATATATATATATATATATATATATATATGGTCGGGTTAGCGTGTGTGTGTGTGTGTGTGTGTGTGTGTGATGGGTTTAGGAGTAGGGTCAGTGTAAGGAGACAGAATAAACAGTTTGTACAGTATAAAAACCATTACGCCTATGGAGAGTACCCATAAAGATAGCAAAGCCGTGTGTGTGTGTGTGTGTGTGTGTGTGTGTGTGTGTGTGTGTGTGTGTGTGTGTGTGTGTGTGTGTGTGTGTGTGTGTGTGCGCAGCTCCATTCCAGCTGGTTAAACTTTAGCTGTGTTACATGTGATGCAGGACAGAGAAGATCACATGACCAACGGCTGAGAGCAAACCACCGTGAGTCTTCACTCATTTACACTCATAATGATGATCACTCATAATAACTATCATAATGCATATCAGAGAATACATATATCGAGTGATCGGCCAACATGATCTGATTTAAACACCCATTAACTTTTTTAATTTGTTTTATTTTTGCTTTTTAAGAAAATACTCACTGTACTGCAACAATATGCATGATGAATAATAATGTGAAATATTTCTGCATGAATTACTGTAAAGTGTTGAATAATTTATGCAAACAACACCAACATTCAGTTCCACTGCATAGAGCTTAGGCTAGTTCACTGAC
Source organism: Rutilus rutilus (assembly GCF_951802725.1). Taxonomy (NCBI): domain Eukaryota; kingdom Metazoa; phylum Chordata; class Actinopteri; order Cypriniformes; family Leuciscidae; genus Rutilus; species Rutilus rutilus. Next base: position 796,688 of record NC_140215.1, read on the forward strand.
CCAGTGCGGTGGGATCATATTCCTAATTCAGAAACTCTGTGTTGTAGATTTTGAGCGATGAATTATTGGAGGCAGTGACGGTAAAGGTACGTGAAGTTTCCCAACTCACATTCATAATGCTGAAGCCCAAGGCTTATTTCATTAATTGAGTATATGTGCAAATTTACAGTAAAAATTGTGAAATATTATTCCAATGTAAAAAAGCTGTTTTCTATGTGAATATATAGTAACATTTAATTTATTCCCGTGATCAAAGATGGATTTATCTGATCAAAAATACAGTAAAAATTGTGAAATATTATTACAATGTAAAAAAGCTGTTTTCTATGTGAATATATAGTCAAATTTAATTTAATTTAAATAAATCCAGCTTTGATAACAGGAATAAATTAAATTTGACTATATATTCACATAGAAAACAGCTTTTTTACATTGGAATAATATTTCACAATTTTTACTGTATTTTTGATCAAATAAATCCAGCTTTGATCACGGGAATAAATTAAATTTGACTATATATTCACATAGAAAACAGCTTTTTTACATTGTAATAATATTTCACAATTTTTACTGTATTTTTGATCAAATAAATCCAGCTTTGATCACGGGAATAAATTAAATTTGACTATATATTCACATAGAAAACAGCTTTTTTACATTGGAATAATATTTCACAATTTTTACTGTATTTTTGATCAAATAAATCCAGCTTTGATCACGGGAATAAATTAAATTTGACTATATATTCACATAGAAAACAGCTTTTTTACATTGTAATAATATTTCACAATTTTTACTGTATTTTTGATCAAATAAATCCAGCTTTGATAACAGGAATAAATTAAATTGGACTATATATTCACATAGAAAACAGCTTTTTTACATTGGAATAATATTTCACAATTTTTACTGTATTTTTGATCAAATAAATCCAGCTTTGATCACGGGAATAAATTAAATTTGACTATATATTCACATAGAAAACAGCTTTTTTACATTGGAATAATATTTCACAATTTTTACTGTATTTTTGATCAAATAAATCCAGCTTTGATCACAGGAATAAATTAAATTTGACTATATATTCACATAGAAAACAGCTTTTTTACATTGGAATAATATTTCACAATTTTTACTGTATTTTTGATCAAATAAATCCAGCTTTGATCACGGGAATAAATTAAATTTGACTATATATTTACATAGAAAACAGCTTTTTTACATTGGAATAATATTTCACAATTTTTACTGTATTTTTTATCAAATAAATCCAGCTTTGATCACGGGAATAAATTAAATTTGACTATATATTCACATAGAAAACAGCTTTTTTACATTGTAATAATATTTCACAATTTTTACTGTATTTTTTTATCAAATAAATCCAGCTTTGATCACGGGAATAAATTAAATTTGACTATATATTCACATAGAAAACAACTTTTTTACATTGTAATAATATTTCAAAATTTTTACTGTATTTTTGATCAAATAAATCCAGCTTTGATCACGGGAATAAATTAAATTTGACTATATATCCACATAGAAAACAGCTTTTTTACATTGTAATAATATTTCAAAATTTTTACTGTATTTTTGATCAAATAAATCCAGCTTTGATCACGGGAATAAATTAAATTTGACTATATATTCACATAGAAAACAGCTTTTTTACACTGTAATAATATTTCACAATTTTTACTGTATTTTTGATCAAATAAATCCAGCTTTGATCACAGGAATAAATGAAATTTGACTATATATCCACATAGAAAACAGCTTTTTTACATTGTAATAATATTTCAAAATTTTTACTGTATTTTTGATCAAATAAATCCAGCTTTGATCACAGGAATAAATTAAATTTGACTATATATTCACATAGAAAACAGCTTTTTTACACTGTAATAATATTTCACAATTTTTACTGTATTTTTGATCAAATAAATCCAGCTTTGATCACAGGAATAAATTAAATTTGACTATATATTCACATAGAAAACAGCTGTTTTACATTGGAATAATATTTCACAATTTTTACTGTATTTTTGATCAAATAAATGCATCCTTTAAAAACATTAAACTCTTAATTAAAGCCAAGTCTGAAATGCAATCTTCAGTTTTACAGGACGAGGACAACAACCATGTCATCCAAATCTTCCCTTCTGAAAGTGATTCTCCTGGGCGACGGCGGCGTGGGCAAGAGTTCGCTAATGAACCGCTACGTCACCAACAAGTTCGACGCGCACCTCTTCCACACCATCGGCGTGGAGTTCCTCAACAAGGACCTGGAGGTGGACGGGCGTACGGTTACGCTCCAGATCTGGGACACGGCGGGACAGGAGCGCTTCCGAAGCCTTCGAACGCCGTTCTACCGCGGCTCCGACTGTTGCTTGCTAACCTTTAGCGTCGACGACAGCCAGAGCTTCCACAACCTCGTCAACTGGAAGAAGGAGTTCATCTACTACGCAGATGTCAAGGAGCCCGAAAGCTTCCCGTTCGTGCTTCTGGGAAACAAAGTAGACGTGACTGAGAGGCAAGTGTCGAGTGAAGAAGCTCAGGAGTGGTGCCGGGATAGCGGCGGATACCCGTATTTCGAGACTAGCGCTAAAGATGCTACGAATGTCGCGGATGCGTTCGAGGAAGCCGTGAGACGAGTCTTGGCTTTGGAGGAACGACACGAGCATTTGATTCCCACAGACACCGTTAACCTGCACAGAAAGCCTCGCGGATCCTCGTCGTGCTGTTAATCAGCGGGAATCGTTCGATATTTCATGTGTCTTGAATGAACTGGAAGAATCTGCGTTATGTTTTGAACATGCACGCACTTTGATATGCACTAAACACTGGTTTGCTTTCATTCTGGGTGTCATTCTGGCATCTGAACTGCCTGACGATTCTGCGCATTCAGATGTTTATATATATATGCATATATTTATCTCTCTTATGGGGTTTGAGTGGGTTATTGTGTGAGACGGATGCCGTTTTGTGTTCAGCATGAGAGTCCGATAGTGAAGAAGAGCAAATGTAAGGAATGCACTGCGTTATTGCACCAAGGCTTTTGTTTTCCATCTTAAAAATATCGAAACCTCATTAAAACAAAAGGAATTTACTTGAGACTCTGTCAAAAACTAAATTGTGTCACGTTTTCCTGCACAAACATCTGGAAAACGAGACGGAAACACTGAAGAACAACAGCTGTGTCGGATAATGTGTATTTTTCTTACCTCACTGACAAATAGTTTGTCTTATTTACTGAAAGCAAGTCTTAATATATCATACGCCGTTAGTAAATGTATCTTGTTTGATGGATTTTCAGATATTTTTACTGGAAAACAAGACAGAAGTACTGAGATGTTCTTATATAACGATGATTAACATGCGCAGGCCTTCATATTCTCTGGGTGATTTCTAATATATTAACATTACAAAATTGTGTAGCGTGTGCCAAATATATACATAAGTACTTGTACTAAAGATATGGATAATATGGTGGAGAGTTTAAGCACTTACTTTAAAAAGATGCACTAAAATCTCAATATTGTAGATTGTTAAATTGAAATTAAAAAGTATGGAACAACACTTGTTTGAAACTGTTTATTTGATTTTAATTTAATATCGTACAAGCGTGAAATCTTCATCGTTAATGTATTTCTGCACTCCTTTATTCAGACACCATTTGTTGTACATTAGCAGCTGATACTGTGGAAACATCGAGTATAAACAACTCAAATATGAAATATGACTCTGAATGTTGAAACATGTATAAAAAAAGCACAACACAAAAGAATCCGTGTATAAACGCATCAGCCGAGGAGATGCTTCTTCCCGAGGAACTGCACTTTCCTGTCGAACGCTGTGGAGCGTATCGGCGCGTTGGCTTCATAGAAGGGGTTCATTGCAAACTGGGTAAAAACACACATAAACATGTTTTAAAACAAACGCAGTGTGTTCATCATATGGTGCTGGAATGCAGAAATAATGCATGACTGACCTTGATGTACAGATCATAAACATCATTGAAGAAGTTCTTGATTCCGTCCTCTTGCCGGACGTCATGGAGCATAATAAATCTCATATGTATGCACGTAAAGTTAAGGATAAATAGGACACATTACAAACTGTGTTTCATGCAGTCCTGAGGTCGGATGGTTAGGACAGACAGGGATATATGTTTATTGCATGCATCATGTGATGAGGAGGATATGGCCAGCGGTGACGAAGGCGGAGACGAACCACTCGTTGAACTTGTCCACGGTCTTCAGGTACATGTTGCTGGACTGCCACATGTTCTCGTCCACCAGATCCAGAGCGGCGTGAGCGATGAACTGGTTCAGGTGCCGGTGATCATCCTGTCAGCAGAGTACAGTACAAACACCATCAGCATCATCATCATCATCATCACTGTTTAATGACATCATCATGTTGACAGGTATCAGTGACATCATCATGTTGACAGGGATCAGTGACATCATCATGTTGACAGGTATCAGTGACATCATCATGTTGACAGGGATCAGTGACATCATCATGTTGACAGGTATCGGTGACATCATCATCATGTTGTCAGGTATCAGTGACATCATCATGTTGTCATATATCAGTGATGTCATGTCATATATCAGTGACATCATCATGATGTCAGGTATCAGTAGGTGTGTTCGACATCGGCTGCGGCTGGATGTAACCGATCGGCGAGAGTAGCCGCGTGCAGGCGGGGAGGAGCTGCAAACGGAGACGTGAAGTCGGACACATTCTGGTTCCCGTAGTGACCGCTCACGTGGTGTTTGCATACTTTATCACAACTGAAGTGAAATAAATGCAATATTTGCCAAATAATACACAGATGTTTCAGAGACATTTTCATTCATACTTTATGTAGCTACTGCTTCATACAGCGTCTGTTTGAACAAGAATAAAGTTCATCATAAACTAGCTACTATCAATGAAGTGGAGTCTACGTTTTTTAATCAGTTTTAATTTGATAAACATGACACAATATAACATCACAACAACATGAAAAGAGTATTTACTGTTATAAAAAAATGATCTGTGAGCTTTAGAGGAACTTAAGCTGTTCAAATAAACACGAAACACACATGATCGTTGTCATGCGGTGAATCCGGCCAATCGTGGAACAGCTGTGTCGTCATCAGCCCTCGTGCAGCCCAGTGCAGCCGCTCTTGAGAAGCTGCGCTGGCTGAGTTCCCCGGCTATTCTCGAATCGCTCTTGCGGTACTTTGATGGCATACGTCACAGTCACGTGGCGTCGGCGCTGTATCAAGTCGGACAAAATTTCTAACCGGCATGCACTGCTTAAAGTCAGCCGCCGATCGGTCTGCGCAGAGCTGCATGAAGTCGAACAAGCCTAGTGACATCATCATGTTGACAGGTATCAGTGACATCATCATGATGTCAGGAATCAGTGATGTCATCATGTTGTCATATATCAGTGACATCATCATGTTGTCAGGTATCAGTGACGTCATCATGTCATATATCAGTGACATCATCATGTTGTCAGGTATCAGTGACATCATCATGATGTCAGGTATCAGTGACGTCATCATGTCATATATCAGTGACATCATCATGATGTCAGGTATCAGTGACATCATGTCATATATCAGTGACATCATCATGATGTCAGGTATAAGTGATGTCATCATGTTGTCATATATCAGTGACATCATCATGATGTCAGGTATAAGTGATATCATCGTCATGTTGTCAGGTATTAGTGACATCATCATGTTGTGGGTTATGTAAGGTCATCATGTTGTCATGTATACAGTGACATCATCATCATCATC
>NC_140215.1:810000-865000 GCF_951802725.1 Rutilus rutilus
TGAAGTCGCAATTAAAAAAAAAAAAAAAGTGTATTTTTTTCCTTAGAATTGGACTTTATATCATGCAATTCTGAAATAAAAAGTCAGGATTGTGAGAAAAAAAGTTGCAATTATCTTTTAAAATGTTTAGATCTGTGGCGGAAACGAGCTTCCATAGAGAACAGCAGTGAATAGGTTGTGGCTAGTGTTTCACTAATAAGCTGTAGTTTCAGCATCTGCTCTCTGTGATGACTGTTGTTTAACCCGACAGGTTTCCTGATGAGCCTCTTCACGGAGCTGACGGACCGGCACACTGACAGACACTGCTGTGACACTTCGACCCAAACCATCTCTATATCTGCGCATCAGGAGTCTCTCGGTAAGCCTTCACATCTGTCGTGTGTCACACTGAATTACATGTTCCTTGTGTAGAGCGTTCATTTCTTAAAGTCCACCTGTAGTCAATCATTTTATCACTTAAAACTCATCTCTGATCACCAAAATGACGTTTTTTTCCTTCTTCATGTCTTAAAATATCTTGAATGTAACTCGACACCCTTGCCTCATTTAGTATGCGCGGCTCTATGAATATGCAAATGAGCCCGCCTCCACTCACTCCCTCAGCTCAGAGATCCACTGGTTGACGATCACACGTTGATCTGATTGGTTACAAGGTAGTTTGTGATGTCAGAAACACCAGCGATTTCAAAGCGTGTGTTTGAGACTGTCTTTGGTTCACTGCAGTTTTAAGGAGGAAATACTCAGCAATGGTGTCGACTTATGAACTTACACATGCTTTGTCTTAAAGCATATTAATAACACCACATAGACACATAAACAACATTAAAAGCTGGATTTTCACCACAGGGGGACTTTAAGTAAAATATGGCTTTAAAATTTGTGGTAATATTCTTTTGTTTTATCTGATAGGATCAGTTCAAGTACAGTTATCAAATTACACTTTACTATATGTTCACATAGAAAACAGCTGTTTTACATTGGAATAATATTTCACTGTTTTTACTGTATTTTCTATTGTATTTTTAAGTTGAGAAGATGCAGCTGATCGACGAGGAGTATGAAGTGCTCCGGCACAGAGGAGAGCGCTGGCCGTCAGTCGAGGCGAAGCTTGCGGAGTACAGGAAGGAGATCCAGGAGCAGGCACAGCTCGAGCTCAACGCAAAGGTCTGCAAGAAAAGCATGTTCAGGAGTTTACACAAGTAAAGGGGCGGAGGAACCTTTTCAGAGTTCCCGGAAACTACCCAAACACTGGGTTGTTACATCTGACCCAGGATCTGAGTAACACAAAAACTACCCAAACACTGGGTTGTTACGTCTGACCCAGGATCTGAGTAACACAAAAACTACCCAAACACTGGGTTGTTACGTCTGACCCAGGATCTGGGTAACACAAAAACTACTCAAACACTGGGCTGTTACATCTGACCCAGGATCTGAGTAACACAAAAACTACCCAAACACTGGGTTGTTACGTCTGACCCAGGATCTGGGTTACACAAAAACTACTCAAACACTGGGTTGTTACGTCTGACCCAGGATCTGGGTTACACAAAAACTACTCAAACACTGGGTTGTTACATCTGACCCAGGATCTGAGTAACACAAAAACTACCCAAACACTGGGTTGTTACGTCTGACCCAGGATCTGAGTAACACAAAAACTACCCAAACACTGGGTTGTTACGTCTGACCCAGGATCTGGGTAACACAAAAACTACTCAAACACTGGGCTGTTACATCTGACCCAGGATCTGAGTAACACAAAAACTACCCAAACACTGGGTTGTTACGTCTGACCCAGGATCTGGGTTACACAAAAACTACTCAAACACTGGGTTGTTACGTCTGACCCAGGATCTGGGTTACACAAAAACTACTCAAACACTGGGTTGTTACATCTGACCCAGGATCTGAGTAACACAAAAACTACCCAAACACTGGGTTGTTACGTCTGACCCAGGATCTGAGTAACACAAAAACTACCCAAACACTGGGTTGTTACGTCTGACCCAGGATCTGGGTAACACAAAAACTACTCAAACACTGGGCTGTTACATCTGACCCAGGATCTGAGTAACACAAAAACTACCCAAACACTGGGTTGTTACGTCTGACCCAGGATCTGGGTTACACAAAAACTACTCAAACACTGGGTTGTTACATCTGACCCAGGATCTGAGTAACACAAAAACTACTCAAACACTGGGTTGTTACATCTGACCCAGGATCTGGGTAACACAAAAACTACTCAAACACTGGGTTGTTACGTCTGACCCAGGATCTGGGTAACACAAAAACTACCCAAACACTGGGTTGTTACGTCTGACCCAGGATCTGGGTAACACAAAAACTACCAGAACACTGGGTTGTTACGTCTTACTCAGGATCTGGGTAACACAAAAACTATCCGAACACTGGGTTGTTACGTCTTACTCAGGATCTGGGTAACACAAAAACTATCCGAACACTGGGTTGTTACGTCTGACCCAGGATCTGGGTTACACAAAAACTACTCAAACACTGGGTTGTTACGTCTGACTCAGGATCTGGGTTACACAAAAACTACTCAAACACTGGGTTGTTACGTCTGACTCAGGATCTGGGTTACACAAAAACGTACTCGGTTACTAACGTAACCTCTGTTCTCTCTAGAGAGGGAACGAGTATTGCGTAAGCTAGCTTACGCTGCGGGAAAGTCTCCTTTCTCGAGATACTGAAGCCAAAAATTATCCTTAATTTTTTTAATCTTGTCAACGCAGTGCGGCAGCCTGCAGACCTAGGGCAGGCGAATCGCGTGCCCATTGGCTGCTCTGCGGCAACTGCAGCAGCCTATGGCTGAGCCTTGCGCGTGACGTCACGTCCAATGAGCGCGCTTGGCGCGCTTGATGCGTCACAGCCCGTCATTAGGGGTGTGGCTTAGCGTATATAGGCAAGGTACAGAGGCTGCTTCGCTGGTTTCTGTCGCATGAAGCGAAATGAGCTCGTGGCGAGAGCACGGCGGGTTACGCAATACTCGTTCCCTCTCTAGAGAGAACAGAGGTTACGTTAGTAACCGAGTACGTTCTCTTACGAGAGGTTCTCTCGTATTGCGTAAGCTAGCTTACGCTGCGGGAACACCCTTGTCAACGCCGTGCGCGCGCCCAGCATCCTGAATGAATCCCATGGGGAGCCCAGGGAACGCGAAGTGGAGCTGGGCGGCCAAGATACCACAGTACACAAGCACATAATATGGGGCAGGGAGCGGCACAGCCGGTCCAACTGACACTTTCCACATAGTGCAGCTCAACCAGTAGAGCTAAATCAGCAACATAGCCCGCGCACAGACAGTGGGCTGGCTACGCGAGACTTAGGCTGATAACACTTTGGCCTGCAAAGCGGGAACTTCCAGGTTGTAAAACCTAACAAATGTGGAAGGGGAGGCCCAGCCTGCCGCTGCACAAATGTCATGAATGGGAATCCCACTGGACCACACCCACGATGAGGCCATGCCTCTGGTGGAGTGCGCCCGAATGCCCAAAGGGCACTGCAGGTTTTTAGATGCGTAAGCAGCTGCGATAGCGTCAACTATACATCTGGATAGGGTGTGTTTCGAGGCGGCGAGACCCTTGGTGCGCCCACCAAACGAAACAAAGAGCTGCTCTGAACGCCTGAAGGCGGCGGAGCGTGAAATATAGCTTCTCAGCGCCCTGACTGGGCAGAGGAGATTACTATCTGCCTCGCAGCCAGCATTCGGCAGGGCTGAAAGGGAAATGACCTGCGCTCTGAAGGGAGTGCCCAAAATTTTGGGGACATACCCATGCCTCGGTCTGAGAATAACTTTAGAGTCATTGGGTCCGAACTCGAGGCACGCAGCGTTAGTGGATAACGCGTGAAGGTCTCCCACACGTTTTACTGAAGACAGTGCTATCAGAAAAACGGTTTTGAGCGTGAGGTATTTCATATCCACAGTTTCCAGGGGTTCAAAGGGATGTGCTTTCAGGGCGTCTAAGACCAGTGAAAAATCCCACATAGGAACCGAAGGGGGTCGCGGGGGGTTCATCCTTCTCGCTCCTCTAAGGAAGCGGATGACAAACTCGTTCCTTCCTAATGCGCGGCCCGGCTCTGAGACAGAGAGCGCTGAATGGCCGCGACATAGACTTTGAGCGTGGAGGGGGACCTGCCCGCGTCCAGTAGCTCTTGAAGGAAGCACAATACTTGCGAGACCCCACATGTCTGTGGATCGAGCCCTCTGGCAGTGCACCATTTGTTAAACACCGACCATTTAGACGTGTAGAGCCGCCTCGTGGAGGGAGCTCTAGATTGTATGATCGTGTTCATCACCCCTTCTGGTAAATCACTATGAAGAGCACTGTGTGGCGCGCTTTCCTGGCTCTCTCGATGACCTGAGGCAGCAGAGAGACCGGGGGAGAAGCATATAGCGGGCCGCTGGGCCACGTCTGGGCCAGCGCGTCCTCGCTCTTGAAAAGAATACTGGGCAGTGTGCGTTGTCTTTTGACGCAAAGAGGTCGACTTTCGCTCTGCCAAAGCGGCGCTACAGCGACTGGACTGTTTGGAGGTGTAGAGACCACTCCCCAGGGGAACGTTGTCCCTGGACAGTCTGTCGGGGCCCTCGTTCAGATGGCCAGGCACATGCGATGCTCTCAGAGAGCGCCGAGAGTGCTGAGCCCATACGAGGAGGCGTTCCGTCAGGGCGCAGAGCTTTTTTTTTTTTTTTTTTGATCTGACACCGCCCTGGTGGTTCACATAGGCCACTACTGATGTGTTGTCCGTGCGGACTAGAACATGGTGACCATGGAGGAATAGGAGGAAGTGCATGAGCGCTTTCTCGACCGCGAGCATCTCTAGACAGTTTATGTGTAGGAGATTCTCCTGGTCTGACCAGCGGCCATAGACCGGTCTGCCTTCGAAGAGCGCTCCCCAACCTAGGTTGGACGCGTCTGTTGAGACAACTTTCCGGTGTGAAATCACTCCCATAATCACTCCAGTGTGATACCATTCAGCTGCTAGCCAGGGCTGCAGGGCTGAGACACAGCCCTGAGTCACTCTGATTAGCGAGCCACCGGTCGCCCAGGCTCGATGGGATACGCGCGCTCTTAGCCAGCGTTGAAGCGGGCGCATGCGCAGTAAACCCAACTGAAGCACTGCTGCAGCTGAGGCCATATGCCCCAGGATGCGCTGAAATGCTTTCAGAGGAACCCGATTGCCTTCTTTGAAGGATGCGGCGAGGCGCCGGATGCGGCGCGCGCGCTGCTCCGACAATCTGGCCGTCATCGCCACCGAGTCCAGTTCTATTCCGAGAAAGGAAATTGACTGACGGGGCGAGAGCGAGCTCTTGGTCCAATTGACCGCTAGACCCAGACCTTCCAGATGGCTGAGAAGCGCTGTTCTGTGAGACACAAGTTCTGTCTCTGACTGCGCTATAACAAGCCAGTCGTCCAGATAGTTCAGAATTCGCATTCCCTGACTTTTCAGGGGCGCGAGAGCCGTGTCCATGCATTTCGTAAATGTACGGTGTGCTAAAGACAGGCCGAACGGCAGGACTGTGTATTGATAAGCTCGACCGTCGAAGGCGAATCTCAAGAATGGCCTGTGACGGGGGGTTATCTGGATCTGGAAATACGCGTCTTTCAGATCGAGAGAGATAAACCAGTCTCCTGGGCGGATCTGCGCAAGGATCTGTCTGGTTGTAATCATCCTGAACGGCCGTCTCATGAGAGCCGTGTTCAGATGTCTCAGATCTAAAATAGGTCTTAAAGCTCCGTCCTTCTTGGGAACGAGGAAGTAACGGCTGTAAAAGCCTGACTTGCTCAAGGAAGGATGAACCTGTTCTATGGCCCCTTTGCGCAGCAGCTTCGCTATTTCTGCTCGAAGCAGGTGCGCTGCTTCTAAACCGACTTTCGTCTCCGTCTGCGCTAGAAGCGCGGGGGGCGACGAGCGAATTGAGGCGAATAGCCGTGTTTTGTAGTGTTCAACACCCATTCTGACGCGCCCTGAATAGCTTCCCATGCTTTTGCACGCATAGCTAGGGGTCGAATGGTCTCTGGGTTCAGATCGCCGCGCTGCGCGGGATGGAGAACCTGTATCAGAGAGGATGGGGCGGCGCGCGCGCCGCCGGTGCTCGAACACGGGGCTGATAAACAGTATTGGCCGGCTGTACAGCGTTCAGTAGCTCGGTCCTGAAGGATGGAGCGCGTTTTGCTGTCAAACACCCCTGGCGCGAGAGCGGCGTGGGGGATATAGCGTCTGAAAGTGAGTGCGCGTGCTCGTGAGCGGGCGCAGGGTTTACACTTATAACACGGCCAGTGTTTTGGAAGCTTTAGAGGGTCTGTAACCCGGGGTAACCGTATGGCAGAGCGAGCAGCGAGTAGGTGTGAGCACAGAGTTGTGGGCACATTTACTACACTTAATACTCGAGCGGCGTGTTTCCGCTTTATGAGAGCGCTCTGAGCGCATTACCGTGGGAACCATGTTGTGTGAAGCAGTGAACACATGGGAGTGGGCACATTTTCTATACTTAATATCCCCTCGGCCTGAGCCGTTGCAACTCGAGCGGCGGGTAGGTGTGATCACAGAGTTGTGGGCACATTTACTACACTTAATACTCGAGCGGTGAGTGTCCGCCTATGAGAGAGCGCTCTGAGCGCGTAACCATGGGGACCGTGTTTGTGCGAAGCAGTGAGCACATGGGAGTGGGCACATTTCTACACTTATGACACCCTCGGCCGGAGCCGGAGTGTTTCGGGGCTTTAGAGGGTCTGTAACCCGAGGTAACTGAATGGCAGAGCGAGCAGCGGGTATGTGTGAGCACAGAGTTGTGGGCACATTTACTACACTTAATACTCGAGCGGCGCGTGTCCGCTTTAAGAGAGAGAGCGCTCTGAGCGCGTTACCATGGGGACCGTGTTTGTGTGAAGCAGTGAGCACATGAGAGTGGGCACATTTTCTACACTTATCTTCGGCTAGAGCTGGAATGTAGTGAGCTTAGAGGATCTGCAACCCGGGGTAACTGAGTGGCAGAGCGAGCAACGGGTAGGTGTGAGCACAGAGTTGTGGGCACATTTCCTACACTTAGTACTCAAGCGGCGTGTGACCGCTTTAAGAGAGTGCGCTCTGTGGACGTTACCGAGGAGACCGTGTTTGTGTGTAGCAGTGAGCACGTGGGAGTGGGCACATTTTCTACACGTATAACACCATCGGTGTAATAGGAAACTGATAGAGCGAGAAGCTTTGATGGCTCATAAGTTTAGACGCTCATAAATACTCAAGCACCATCCTGCGGGATACGGGTTCGCTTTCTGTATGTGAGAAAGCTGGCCGCGAGCTCGGAGAAGCCAGCAGAAAAAAATATTTATCTGCCGCCAGAGCAGGATTCGAACACGGGACTCCCGTGTGGAAGTCCAATGCTCTGCCACTGAGCCACAGGAGCACACATAAACTTTTAGTTAGTGCGAGCATATGACCGAGCGATGTTTCGTTTCGGCGTTTGTTTGCAGACGCGCGCGTGTAATAAAACAGGCTCGTTACTGCAGTATAGTATTTCCAGCCGCCTGAACTTGGAGGGGACTGAGAATATACGAGGACGAAAACACTCTCTCTTCCTCTTATCGCCGGTGCTCGTGACGTCCGCTCTGATGTCCCTTGAGAACGGCGCAGTTGCGCGGCTCGAACAAGGGAGAGAGAGCGGGAAGATGTCATCATGTGCTATGACATCGTATGTTTGCAGGCGTGCGTGTAATAAAACAGGCTCGTTTACTGCAATATTGATATTTCTAGTCGCCTGAGCTTAGGAGGGGACTGAGAAATGTGTGAGAAACGGAGGTGGCCGGAGAGTGACGCGCGCGACCGAGACGCGGGGTAGCTTTCTTATAACGTAAAGGAAGCCAGCCCGTGACCGTCTACTCCTGACATCCCTTGTGAGCGGCGCGTTTGCGCGGCTCGAACAGAGGGGGAGAGCGCAGGGAGGGGCGTGCGTCGTCCGGGGGGTAGCTTTCTTGTAACGTAAAGGAAGCTATAGCCCGAGACCGTCCGTTTCTGACATCCCTTGTGAGCGGCGCCGTTTGCGCGGCTTGACAGAGGGGAGAAAGCAGCTGTCTAAGAAAACAGCGCTGTCTGCTTCATCCCCTGAGGCGACGGCAGTGCGGGCGAACCGGCCGCTGCGCGTCGGGAGGTGGGGAGAAGGAAATAGCGAGGCTCGCGGGAGGGGCTCCGGCGAGCGCTCAGCTGTCATAGAAGCCCAGGCAGAGAGCGCACACCACGTGGCGGTCTCCGTCGCTGAGCGCGGCTCTGCACGAGCCACAGGATGAGCGAGGCATTTGCAACAACGCCTCGCGCTCTTTTAGACGCAAGTGTGTCGCGGCGGACACACAAAACACACAACACAGAGCAAGGAAAGGATATATATGCCGGATGGCGCAGCAGGCAGGGAAGGCTGAAGGCGGCGAGCGGCCGGCGTCCTCAGGCTGAAATCCTCGGCGTGCTGGTCGCTTGATTCGACGGCGGCTTCCTCGGAGATCAGCGATGCGAAGAGCTTCGCTGAAGAGACAGAAATCAGCGAAGCAGCCTCTGTACCTTGCCTATATACGCTAAGCCACACCCCTAATGACGGGCTGTGACGCATCAAGCGCGCCAAGCGCGCTCATTGGACGTGACGTCACGCGCAAGGCTCAGCCATAGGCTGCTGCAGTTGCCGCAGAGCAGCCAATGGGCACGCGATTCGCCTGCCCTAGGTCTGCAGGCTGCCGCACTGCGTTGACAAGATTTAAAAAATTAAGGATAATTTTTGGCTTCAGTATCTCGAGAAAGGAGACTTTCCCGCAGCGTAAGCTAGCTTACGCAATACGAGAGAACCTCTCGTAAGAGAACTACTCAAACACTGGGTTGTTACGTCTGACCCAGGATCTGGGTAACACAAAAACTACCCAAACACTGGGTTGTTACGTCTGACCCAGGATCTGAGTAACACAAAAACTACCCAAACACTGGGTTGTTACGTCTGACCCAGGATCTGGGTAACACAAAAACTACCCAAACACTGGGTTGTTACGTCTGACCCAGGATCTGGGTAACACAAAAACTACCAGAACACTGGGTTGTTACGTCTTAATCAGGATCTGGGTAACACAAAAACTATCCGAACACTGGGTTGTTACGTCTTACTCAGGATCTGGGTAACACAAAAACTATCCGAACACTGGGTTGTTACGTCTGACCCAGGATCTGGGTTACACAAAAACTACTCAAACACTGGGTTGTTACGTCTGACTCAGGATCTGGGTTACACAAAAACTACTCAAACACTGGGTTGTTACGTCTGACCCAGGATCTGAGTAACACAAAAACTACCCAAACACTGGGTTGTTACGTCTGACCCAGGATCTGGGTAACACAAAAACTACCCAAACACTGGGTTGTTACGTCTGACCCAGGATCTGGGTAACACAAAAACTACCAGAACACTGGGTTGTTACGTCTTACTCAGGATCTGGGTAACACAAAAACTATCCGAACACTGGGTTGTTACGTCTTACTCAGGATCTGGGTAACACAAAAACTATCCGAACACTGGGTTGTTACGTCTGACCCAGGATCTGGGTTACACAAAAACTACTCAAACACTGGGTTGTTACGTCTGACTCAGGATCTGGGTTACACAAAAACTACTCAAACACTGGGTTGTTACGTCTGACCCAGGATCTGGGTTACACAAAAACTACTCAAACACTGGGTTGTTACGTCTGACTCAGGATCTGGGTAACACAAAAACTACTCAAACACTGGGTTGTTACGTCTGACCCAGGATCTGGGTTACACAAAAACTACTCAAACACTGGGTTGTTACGTCTGACCCAGGATCTGAGTAACACAAAAACTATCCGAACACTGGGTTGTTACGTCTGACCCAGGATCTGGGTAACACAAAAACTACCCAAACACTGGGTTGTTACGTCTGACCCAAGATCTGGGTAACACAAAAACTATCCGAACACTGGGTTGATACGTCTTACTCAGGATCTGGGTTACACAAAAACTACCCAAACACTGGGTTGTTACGTCTGACCCAAGATCTGGGTAACACAAAAACTATCCGAACACTGGGTTGTTACGTCTGACCCAGGATCTGGGTTACACAAAAACTACTCAAACACTGGGTTGTTACGTCTGACCCAGGATCTGGGTAACACAAAAACTATCCGAACACTGGGTTGATACGTCTTACTCAGGATCTGGGTTACACAAAAACTACCCAAACACTGGGTTGTTACGTCTGACCCAAGATCTGGGTAACACAAAAACTATCCGAACACTGGGTTGATACGTCTTACTCAGGATCTGGGTTACACAAAAACTACCCAAACACTGGGTTGTTACGTCTGACCCAAGATCTGGGTAACACAAAAACTATCCGAACACTGGGTTGTTACGTCTGACCCAGGATCTGGGTTACACAAAAACTACTCAAACACTGGGTTGTTACGTCTGACTCAGGATCTGGGTAACACAAAAACTACCCGAACATCAGGGGCTTTCGCACCGAGGAACCTTTTCATCGTTCCTAGAACTATTGGAGGAAGTTCCCGGATTTTGGCGTGTTTGTTCGCAGGAACTAGGAACGATTTTAGTCTTGGTCTTGCGTCGCTTCAGAGTTCCTACTAGCGGTGCGAATGCAACCAGGAAAATGTTCCTAAGGGAACCATTAGTTCTCGGGGAAACACCCTGGAGGCTCGTTCCTATAACTGAGTTCCTTCACTGCAAAAAATGCTTTTCTTACTTAGTATTTTTGTCTTGTTTCCAGTCCAAATATCTAAAAATGCTTAAATCAAGATGCATTTACTAAAGTAGTAAAATGCCATAAGATATTGTCTCTTGTTTTTTGGGATAATGCATAAAAATTAAGAGAGTTGTTGCTTAAAAAAAGCAAAACTATCTCCCAATGGAGTAAGAAAAGCAGTTTTTCCAGTGTAGAGCTATCCGGAGCGAAAGCCCTTTAATAGTCTGTCTTCCTGCAGATGCAGCACTTCATGGAGGTGGAGATGGCGAAGGTGAAGCGTGAGGAGAAAGAGGCTTCTCGAAGAGAGATCCTGGAGCTGAGACGAGACATGGAGAGAACGCATGAGCTGAAGTCTGAGGCTCTGATGAGTCGAGAGAAGAACGCCATCGAGAGATTACACAGACAACAGGAGGTGCTGTCAGAAAATACATACAGAACTGATTAGTGCTGGGCGGTGTGACCAAAAATCCATATCACGGTATTTTTCTGAATTATACCGGTTTCACGGTATATGATGGTATTATTATTTTTTCAAGCATGACTGGGTGTTAACCACGTTTTCTACTGAGTGAGAGAGGAAATACTGCAGTAGACTGACTTATGCCCTATTTTACTGTCATGAGTGAATATTGTAGAGATAATCCACACTAGTATTAACACAGGTTTGCAGTGTTTATAAAGAGCTCCAGCAGGAGGCGCTGTAGGAGCGGCAGAAACAGCGGTTTCCCTGGTAACGGCTGAACACAAAGCGGTTTCCATGGTAACGGCTGAACACAAACCAGCACATAAATGCTGCTTTATCAGGAAACATAAAGAAAGATTCAATTGAAATAACATTTCTAAAGACAGTCAATTCCCTTCAGACACATTCATATAAAAACACCCGCGCCGCGTTTAGACTGTGAAACGTGCAGTGCTCATGTTTGTTCAACGACGCCAATGCCAACCACAAATAGATATTGTGAACCAATGTATGGGAAACACTGTAAAACAATATAATTGGACAGCTATTAATTATAGTTTAGCCTCTCCATCTTCACCGTCAGGCTCAGTAACACACAGTGAACAGTGAAAAGAGACCTGTTTCAAACAGTGTCGCGCCGCGTTCCCAACGCTGTAAAGCGACATACACCGGTATTGCGGTATATTAAAAATTCATATCATAACACAAATAAACACTGGTATTCGGTGTGAACCGGTTTGCCGCCCAGCACTATAACTAATGTCACCAAATCAGTACAAACCAGATGTTAATCCTTCAATGCTCCCCCTTTGGATGAAACTGTCGGATCCAGATGGAGGAAAAAGATCTTTATGCTCAAAGACAAGCTGTGCTGAGAGAGATGGAGTGTGTGCGGAGCGGAGAGATGGAGCTGAAGCTCAGGATCGAGGCCTTCCAGAAGTGAGTCACACTATAGCAGTGCTTCACTTTATTCTTTAAGTCATATCACCATCTGCAATCAAATAAAATCGATCAATTTATGCAATTTTTTGTGATTTTTGAGGTTTTTTTTTTTTTTTTTACCTCTAAAAGTGCCATATTTTGTATGTAAAATATGGTTATTTTTATGTTATATTTAATATTTCTTTTACTTCAGTAAAAAAAAAACATTCCGTGAAGTTCAGACAGCCCATAACCCTGAACATTTGGTGAGTTTGGAGAAGTCTGATGACATATGTTGGTATAAAAATAACAAAAAAGCAATAATATCAATAGCCACTAGACGGTTGTTGTACTCAATGGCTGCATAAAGGCTAAAGTCTATAAATAATTCTTGTAACAAACTTAGTAAATAATTAGTACACTAGTAAATAACAAAGCTAAACTAAAACTAAAGCTTTTTTTTTTTTTTAAATAGTAATTGAAGCAAAGCCGATATTAAGTTATTAAAAGCTGAAATATTAGAGGAACAACTAAAACTTAAGGTTAAATATGTCATGCTAATATTACTAGACTAAAATAAATAATAAATAATTAAAAATGCATATAAAAAAGTAATAAACATAAAATTACACTCAAATGAGAACTGAAAATATATAAATAAAAAATGGTAAAGCTTTACGTAAAGCGTGTGTATATAATGCATTCTGAAAGTGTTTTAATGCATTAATTGTGAACCTTATAATGCATTGCATGAATTAATGAATAAACAGTTATAATGCCGATCTATACATTTAGAAAGTATAATTCATTAAAACACACGACAAACAACCAGTTTCAGTCTGCAAATATTATAATGCATTTTAACTTTGCTTACAATTATTTATGAAAATATGTAATGCACAAATATTAAGAATACCTTTATAAAACATTAAACATAAAGGCAAAGTAAAGGCTACCCAAAAAATGATACTTCAGAATATTAATAAATGCTATTTTGATGCCCACTTCTGTCAGTCACGTTCTGAGGGTACGGTGTGTTATATAGTGTGATACGAGCTCTTTAACTATTCCTTGACTGTGAATCTCTTGTTTATAATATCATGGAATCTCTTACAGTCGATCCAAGCATCACTCACACACCAGATATAATGTTTGATATTGTTCCACTAGTGTGTGCAGGACACTATAGTTCATTTCTGTGAGTGAGGGGAGCCAAATAAAGTAAACTGTGACATATTATACCCAAACACTCTTCATACAGCGACTACCAGTGACATTTGGGACTAGAAATGATTCAGACACTTTGAGCTGATCATGTTTCGCTGAAGTGTGTTTTCTTTAATTGCTAATGCTCTTTTTACACACAGACTGAACACAATGAAGCATTGCTTGGTGATTGGTTGAGCTAAACTGGTATTATCTAATTGTGTAGTTAAATTTAACAGCTGACAGATATTCAACATAATTCATGTGTGAGACAGTCTAACAGAAGGACGGACAAAACCAGTCAAATATCAACTGAGTTCTGCTCATATTTCATTACCGTTTTCTAAACTATAGTGAATAAACTGAGATAATGTGAGACATGTTGAAGGTGTGTGAACAGATTGTGGTTTGATGTGCTGATGTCTTGCCCGCCTCAGAAGCTGTCGGCTGCAGGAGGAGAAGATGAAGACTGTGGAGGATCTTCTGAGGAGGAGAGAGCTGTGTGTGAAGAGCACGGAGGACTCGTTCGACCAGAGGCTGAAGAGCGAGATCCTGAGGTAAGCAGAGATCGCACATCTCACTGGTCACGTGTAGTGGAGACCGGCGAAGGAGGACAATTACTGTGGTGTTTAATGGGATAAACTTGGAATCAGGAACAGGAGATTAAGGGTACGTTCACACGACAACGATACGCTTAAATTGGATAATAGTTTTCCGCGTACAGACGATTATCAGACGATCCTCATTCACACTCCGCGGAAACGAGTGTAATCGCTGTATTCTGCTGTCAGACCAGTAGATGGCGATGAAACACTATAGACTGAGCACGTAATACGCATGAGCATGATGTCATCGTCTTCACAGTATTGTGTTTTTGTTGTTTTACACGGAGACGGTTTTCAAAAACTTGCACTTTGAAACCCATTTTCAGAAGTTTGTGTGTTCAGGCCCCAGAACACCGCTGTCTGTAAACTAGCAGCCAAAACACATCAAAGCTTTAACGCTTTAGGTGTCGTGTAAACAGTCCCTCACACAACCTTACATTACCGAGAATGGACGAAGACAGGGTTTAAATACACAGAGCAAACAAAAGGAACTAAATTAGATAATTAACAGGACTCAGGTGATTGAGACGACTAATTACACAGACTGGGGGAAACTGGGTCACAGGACTAAACCATAAACACTATGAATCATGGGAAACAGACCATACATGCAACATGTTCCGATTCGATTTGATTTCGATTCGAAATTCGATTTTTGATTTCAATTCGATGTTTGATTTCGATTCCCGATTCGACTCAATAGATTTAATACAAATCCTATATTTATAAAAAATAATAGTGAACATAAGTTTACAAGAGGTTAATTAATAAAAAGAAATGAGGAACTCTTAAACTCAGGTACACTTGTGTACATTAACACAGAACCAACTCTATATTTCAAACGTCGACAGGATTTTGATGCAAGATGAAACACTGATGCTGAAAGTTGGACGAGTCTGAACCGCCTTGATCAAACAGCTTCAGGTTTAAGATTAAACACACATAATATCTCACAGCATTATCTGTAACAGTGGAGGAACACTAATACTGGCTTCTGGGTGATGGATCAATAAATATGGGAAAAAATCGATTCGTGGCCTTTGAGAATCAATCTGGAATCGACCATATTAAAAAAAAATAATAATGAATTGAAACCTGTCCTGAGTTGTGCAGATCCTCTCATGCTGATTGGCTAATCCTGCAGACGTCGCTCTTGTGACACGACTTGAAAACCTCATTTGTGATGCAGTTGTTGCTTCATAGCTGTGTGTGTTTCTGCACTGGGCCTTTATTTATAACCTTCAGACAAGGCTTTATTAAAGTTTCATTTTCAAAAGTTGAGGTCAGTAAGAATCATTTTTTCATTTTTTAACACTTTTATTCATCAAGGACACATTAAATTGATCAAAAGTGACAGTAAAGACATTTATAATGTTACAAAAGGTTCAATTTCAAATACATGCTGTTCTTTTGATCTTTCTATTCATTTTATTTTTAATTTGTGAAGGATCATGTGACACTGAAGACTGGAGTAATGATGCTGAAAATCCAGCTTTGATCACAGGAATTAATTACACTTTACTGTATATTCACATAGAGAACAGATGATTTACATTAGAATAATATTTCACAATTTTTACTGTATTTTTGGTCAGATAAAAACCTTACTGGAAATCGTACCAGTCGTTTGATGAGTAGTGATTGTTCAGTGAGAGTGACGCAGTTATGATGTCATGGTGAACTGGATGTGTTTCAGGTATCAGCTGGAGCTGAAGGAGGATTACACCAAGAGAACGGAGACACTGACAGAACAAGAGAAGAGGATTGAAGGTATTGAAGGATTAACGGTAATCATTTACCGTTGTTGTATTTTAGTGATCTGTACGGTAGATTTAATGATAATGAACGGCCTTATTTTCCTGTTCGCAGCAGAAGCGCTTCGTCTGCAGAAGGAGTCTGCTAATGTTGATGCAAAAGCAGAAGAGCATGAGAGACATTTATCAGAAGTCAAACGTCTGCAGGTAAAGCAGATCTGATCCCATAATTCATCTGTGCTAAAGAAAGTGATGCATGGATCTTTCTAAGCATGACATCAATGTGCTGATATTCCTATTAAAGTTGCTTTTAGGCGTCCGTTCACTTTACAAACTCTCCCTTTAAAGGTCTATTCTCAGAAATAATATGCTGTTCTTTCCCATGTGACCCTGGACCACAAAACCAGTCATAAGGGGCAATTGTTTGAAACTGAGATGTGTATACATCATCCGAAAGATGAATAAATAAGCTTTCCATTAATGTATGGAAGGTGCAAAAAAATCGAAACATTGAGAAAATTGCCTTTAAAGGTCATTTATGTTCTCGATTGTGCTGCATTCAGTCACAAAAATATATTTTTATATATATTTACGGTAGAAAATGTACAAAATATCTTCATGGAACATGATCTTTACTTAATATCCTAATGATTTTTGGCATAAAAGAAAAATCAATAATTTTGACCCATACAATTGACTATTGCCACAAATAAACACTGCAAAAAATGCTTTTCTTACTTAGTAGTTTTTGTCTTGTTTCCAGTCCAAATATCTAAACATTCTTAAATCAAGAAGCATTTACTAGAGAAGTGAAATGATATAAGAATTCTATCTTGTTCTCTGATAAAAAAATTGTAATGAAGTGAGTTTTTGCTTAAAATAAGCAAAATTATCTGCCAATGGGAAAGAAAGAACAAGAAAGAAATCTTCATTCAAATGGAAAACATGAAAAATAATCTTAATTCAAATGGAAAAATTATCAGAAAACAAGATAGAATTCTTATATCATTTCACTTCTCTAGTAAATGCTTCTTGATTTATTTGGACTGGAAACAAGACAAAAATACTGTTTTGCAGTGTACCCGTGTGGCGTGACTGGTTCTGTGGTCCAGGGTCACGTGTGTGTGTGTGAAACCGGTCTGAAAACAGTGTTTTGCAGTGGTAGTGTTTAACAGCACATTCCCGCAGACGGAGCTGGAGTCGGCCAGATCGCAGACGTCTCTTCTGACCCGAGAGAACGAGCGTCTCCGACAGAGACTGGAGAACACGAGTGATTATTCAGCGCTGAAGACAGAAACACAAGAGCTGCAGACTCACATCACACTGATGAAGCTCCAGCTGGAGGAGAAACTCCAGGAGAACCAGCGACTCAGACAAGGTGCTTCGGGTTCCTCCGGTTCCTTCCTCTCTGTGTGTCAGATCCTCGTTCTGCTGGAGGTTCTGGACATCTACAGCCAATCACAGTGCACTTATTACAGGAACAACACATCCCAAACAACCTGAGGTTAAACTGTTTCTGAAAGAGTCTCTTCTGCTCACCAAAGCTGCATTATTATGATAAAAAATACTGTAAAAACAGTGAAATATTATTCTAATGTAAATCATCTGTTCTCTATGTGAATATACAGTAAAGTGTAATTTATTCCTGTGATCAAAGCTGAGTGTTCAGCATCATTACTCCAGTCTTCAGTGTCACATGATCCTTCACAAATCACTCTAATATGAGGATTTGATGATCAAGAAACATTTATGATTATTATCAGTGTTGAAAACGGTTCATATTTCTGTGGAAACGGTCATACATTTTTTTTTCAGGATTCTTTGATGAATAGAAGGTTAAAAAGAACAGCATTTATTTGAAATATAAATGTTTTGTAACAGTAAATATCTTTTTTAATTTCTTAAATATATACAAGCTTCCATTTGGGGTCAGAAGGTTTTTCTTTTTCTTTCTATTCATCAAATCAGCTGAAAATTCAGCTTTGATCACAGGAATAAATTGCATTTTACAATATATTCACATAGAAAACAGATATTTTAAATTTAAATAATGTGTAAAATAAAAATATGTATGTATAAATATGTGTATAAAAATAAATATGTATTTTCTGTATTTTTGATCACATAAATGCGGTCTTGGTGAGCAGAAGATACTTCTTTTAAAAATATGAACTAATATATATATATATATATATTTTTAGACTTTAAAAAAGCTTCTTCTAGCATTATTAATTAAAAGTAATTAAATCAAAGTTTGCTTATCAATTGAAGGAGCTTTATTTTTATGAATTGATGAACTAACATTATAACAACCTTTTATAATGACTCCATTGATCAGTAATAATGTTTCAGCAGGATCGGGATGGAAAACTCCTTTATATTTGCTTATGCATCTTTTCTGAGGAGGAAAAAAACAAACAATCAACATTTGCAGACTAAAAATGTAAAAACAAGCAGAGTGATCTGAAGGTGCGCTGGACTCCTGTGAGGTTAGAGCAGTTCAGGCCAGGATCTGAAGGGGTCAGACGGGGACAACATCCACACACACACACACACACACACCAGTGGCCAGTGTAGATGTGCTCCGCTTGTTCATTTGGCGCTCTTGGCTGGAATTGTGCATTTACTGGGAGAACGAGGAGCGGAGGGAGGAGCGGGGGGGAGCGGAGGGGAGCGGAGGGTTGCGGAGGGGGGGAGAAGGACAGAGAAGCGCTTCATGGTTTCCTCTAATACAGCAGAGACTCTGAGCATGTCCCTCTGTACCTCGTTCATGCTTTCAATTGTGTATTATGATCAGTGTTGAGGAAAGTTACTTTTAAAAGTTATGCATTACAATATTGCGTTACTCACAAAAAAAGTAACATTGCGTTTCTTTTTATGTAAAGTAATGCGTTACATTACTTTTGCGTTACTTTTTCTCACCTGGGCTGGGCTGGCTTGTTTGTTTTTTAATAACAACTTAATCTTGTACAGTATAGTACAGTAGAGGTAGAGTACAGTACAGTAGTGTGCAGTAGAGTACAGTAGAGGTAGAGTACAGTAGTGTGCAGTAGAGTACAGTAGAGGTAGAGTACAGTAGTGTACAGTAGAGGTAGAGTACAGTATAGTACAGTAGAGGTAGAGTACAGTAGTGTACAGTAGAGGTAGAGTACAGTAGTGTTCAGTAGAGGTAGAGTACAGTAGTGTACAGTAGAGGTAGAGTACAGTATAGTACAGTAGAGGTAGAGTACAGTATTGTTCAGTAGAGGTAGAGTACAGTAGTGTACAGTAGAGGAAGAGTACAGTAGTGTACAGTAGAGGCAGAGTACTGTAGTGTGCAGTAGAGTACAGTATAGTACAGTAGAGGTAGAGTACAGTAGTGTACAGTAGAGTACAGTATAGTACAGTAGAGGTAGAGTACAGTATAGTACAGTATAGTACAGTAGAGGTAGAGTACAGTAGTGTGCAGTAGAGTACAGTAGAGGTAGAGTACAGTATTGTTCAGTAGAGGTAGAGTACAGTAGTGTGCAGTAGAGTACAGTAGAGGTAGAGTACAGTATTGTTCAGTAGAGGTAGAGTACAGTATAGTACAGTATAGTACAGTAGAGGTAGAGTACAGTAGTGTGCAGTAGAGTACAGTAGAGGTAGAGTACAGTATTGTTCAGTAGAGGTAGAGTACAGTAGTGTACAGTAGAGGAAGAGTACAGTAGTGTACAGTAGAGGCAGAGTACAGTAGTGTGCAGTAGAGTACAGTATAGTACAGTAGAGGTAGAGTACAGTAGTGTACAGTAGAGTACAGTATAGTACAGTAGAGGTAGAGTACAGTAGTGTACAGTATAGTACAGTAGAGGTAGAGTACAGTAGTGTGCAGTAGAGTACAGTATAGTACAGTAGAGGTAGAGTACAGTAGTGTACAGTAGAGGTAGAGTACAGTAGTGCGCAGTAGAGTACAGTATAGTACAGTAGAGGTAGAGTACAGTAGTGTACAGTAGAGGAAGAGTACAGTAGTGTACAGTAGAGGCAGAGTACAGTAGTGTGCAGTAGAGTACAGTATAGTACAGTATAGTACAGTAGAGGTAGAGTACAGTAGTGTACAGTAGAGGCAGAGTACAGTAGTGTGCAGTGGAGTACAGTATAGTACAGTAGAGGTAGAGTACAGTAGTGTACAGTAGAGGTAGAGTACAGTGTAGTACAGTAGAGGTAGAGTACAGTAGTGCGCCGTAGAGGTAGAGTACAGTAGTGTACAGTAGAGGTAGAGTACAGTAGTGTGCAGTAGAGTACAGTATAGTACAGTAGAGGTAGAGTACAGTATAGTACAGTAGAGGTAGAGTACAGTAGTGTGCAGTAGAGTACAGTAGTGTACAGTAGAGGTAGAGTACAGTAGTGTGCAGTAGAGTACAGTATAGTACAGTAGAGGTAGAGTACAGTAGTGTGCAGTAGAGGTAGAGTACAGTAGAGTACAGTAGAGGTAGAGTACAGGTAGAGTACAGTAGTGTGCAGTAGAGGTAGAGTACTGCAGTGTACAGTAGAGGTAGAGTACAGTATAGTACAGTAGAGGTAGAGTACAGTAGTGTACAGTAGAGGTAGAGTACAGTATAGTACAGTAGAGGTAGAGTACAGTAGTGTTCAGTAGAGGAAGAGTACAGTAGTGTACAGTAGAGGAAGAGTACAGTAGTGTACAGTAGAGGAAGAGTACAGTAGTGTGCAGTAGAGTACAGTATAGTACAGTAGAGGTAGAGTACAGTAGTGTACAGTAGAGGTAGAGTACAGTAGTGTGCAGTAGAGTACAGTATAGTACAGTAGAGGTAGAGTACAGTAGTGTACAGTAGAGGCAGAGTACAGTAGTGTGCAGTAGAGTACAGTATAGTACAGTAGAGGTAGAGTACAGTGGTGTGCCGTAGAGGTAGAGTACAGTAGTGTACAGTAGAGGTAGAGTACAGTAGTGTGCAGTAGAGGTAGAGTACAGTATAGTACAGTAGAGGTAGAGTACAGTATAGTACAGTAGAGGTAGAGTACAGTAGTGTGCAGTAGAGTACAGTAGTGTACAGTAGAGGTAGAGTACAGTAGTGTGCAGTAGAGTACAGTATAGTACAGTAGAGGTAGAGTACAGTAGTGTGCAGTAGAGGTAGAGTACAGTAGAGTACAGTAGAGGTAGAGTACAGTAGTGTACAGTAGAGTGCAGTAGAGTACAGTAGTGTGCAGTAGAGGTAGAGTACAGTAGTGTGCAGTAGAGGTAGAGTACTGCAGTGTACAGTAGAGGTAGAGTACAGTAGTGTGCAGTAGAGGTAGAGTACAGTAGTGTGCAGTAGAGGTAGAGTACAGTAGTGTGCAGTAGAGGTAGAGTACAGTAGTGTGCAGTAGAGGTAGAGTACAGTAGTGTGCAGTAGAGGTAGAGTACAGTAGTGTGCAGTAGAGTACAGTAGTGTGCAGTAGAGGTAGAGTACAGTAGAGTACAGTAGTGTGCAGTAGAGGTAGAGTACAGTAGTGTGCAGTAGAGTACAGTATTGTACAGTAGAGGTAGAGTACAGTAGTGTGCAGTAGAGGTAGTGTACAGTAGAGGTAGAGTACAGTAGAGTACAGTATAGTACAGTAGAGGTAGAGTACAGTAGTGTGCAGTAGAGGTAGAGTACAGTAGTGTGCAGTAGAGGTAGAGTACAGTAGTGTGCAGTACAGTAGAGTACAGTAGTGTGCAGTAGAGGTAGAGTACAGTAGAGTACAGTAGTGTGCAGTAGAGGTAGAGTACAGTAGAGTACAGTAGTGTGCAGTAGAGTACAGTAGAGTACAGTAGTGTGCAGTAGAGGTAGAGTACAGTAGAGGTAGAGTACAGTAGAGTACAGTAGTGTGCAGTAGAGGTAGAGTACAGTAGTGTTGATTACGATGCAGAAGGCTGCGATGATAAAATGATTGTCGATGCATCTTTTTTTTCTATAGATTTTTTTTTTTTCTCACTGTGTGACTTCAATAAAAAATGTTTGATCGGGTTCGATTTTCTGCGTTTTTCGCATCCGTAGCAAGTGTTTTGAGCGTGTTTTGACAATTCAGAGCCACCGAATCACAAATACGAAGATTTCAGACTCGGTGTGCAAAGACCTTAAGAATCTATCTTTTCCCCCACCGCTAATGTGTAATTGTGTGTGTGTGTGTGTGTGTGTGTGTGTGTGTGTGTGTGTGTGTGTGTGTGTGTGTGTGTGTGTGTGTGTGTTGCAGAGCGCAGTGGCCCGTCTGAGCAGGAGCTGGTTCTGCAGGCTGAGATCCGGAGACTGGAGAACACACGAGCACTGGACCAGCAGGAGTTCGAGACTCAGAGAAGCGTCCTGCACACACAGCTCCAGCACGAGGTGTGTGTTTCTACAGGATCCAGTGTTTACACACTTCATTCCCGGCATCAGTCTGAGACGTGATGAGCTTTATTATTCTTTATCGTGTACAGATCGCTTTTGATTTTATGGAAGAATCACAAAACGCCAAGAATATAACCTTCAAAACCAAACTAAAGAAAGAAGGTTCATATATATACACACACACACACACATATACATTTTTTAAATAGAATATGGACCTTAAAAATATGACCTTCAAAACCAAAGAAAGAAAAAATGTATATTACATTTTAATAATAATAATATTTACTCAAAGGCTAAATATTCAGATGCATTACAATAATGAGATTCTTTGTGAAATATGCTTAATTATGCAAAAAATATCAAGAATATGACCTTTAAAAAAAATGTATATTACTTTTTTAATTTGTATTTGTTTAATAATATATTCATGTTAATAATAATTATTGTTATTATTAATATTGTTATTCATTATTATAATATTTACTAAAAAGCAAAACATTCCAATGCATTACAATAATATGATTTTGGGGAAATTTTGGGTGCTTAATTGTGCAAAGGATGTAACTTGTATGTAACTGTGTGTGTGTAATGTGTGTGTGTGTGTGTGTGTGTGTGTGTGTGTATGTGTGTGAATGTGTGTGTGTGTGTGTGTGTGTATGTGTATGTGTATGTGCGTGTGTATGTATGTGTGTGTGTGTGTGTGTGTGTGTGTGTGTGCAGGCTCAGCAGTGTGCGCTGTTAAAGGCTCAGCTGCAGGAGTGTGAGGAACGCACGGCGTGGATGAACGCTCACACACACCAGCTCCAGCTCCAGCTCCAGCACACACAGCAAGGTCTCAGAGATACACTCGCTCCGTCCATCAAACTCAACCTTTCAGCGTCTGTCCTGTCAATGCTTTCAGATTCGTTTGCAAGCTAAAAACTTGCAAAAGTGTGTATTTATTTCATTCAGGGTTCCCACGGCCACTAACATATATGAGGAGATTGTAATATTGTATATGAATGAGAATAAACCCAGAACTCGTTTAGACTGAAACTTTACCATAGTGACGGCATTTATACACAAATCATTCTTTCAATGAATCGTTCAAACCACTTCACAACTCAATCTGAATGATTCATTTGTGAATCACTCTTTTTATTCAGTTTGTATTAACTCTTTCCCTGCCATTGACGTCATTTTCTGTGTCTCTGTGTTCTGAGTGTTATACGGTAGGGGGCGCTGTTAGCATCTCTTCTGAAAGAGTGCAGAGTGCTCTTGATCTAAACACAGGCGAAGAAGCAGAAACATGCATCTGATTATATCGTTTATGTAAAATAATGCGATCATCAACATTAAACAGGATTTAAATGAAAACTGTGTAATGTTACTGAATGAAATGTTGAACACATGAAGAGGAAACGACTGAAGCTTTGAGGTGTTGATGGACTCGATCGACTCTGTGTTTACGATCATCGCTCTGAATCTCATCCGGACCAAGCCTGTGACACAAACATGATTTTATCAGCTTTTTGCTCAAAATGTTGCTTTTTTATGAAACTTCCCCACATTCAAGTGTTGATTAAAA
This sequence comes from Rutilus rutilus, assembly GCF_951802725.1. NCBI lineage: Eukaryota > Metazoa > Chordata > Actinopteri > Cypriniformes > Leuciscidae > Rutilus > Rutilus rutilus. The sequence continues at coordinate 833,608 of NC_140215.1, forward strand.
AAAGAATGCATGAAGCTAGAATAAAATCAGATATTCTGTTCTTTCTTTTAATATATTGCATGTTCAAATATTCTTTCAACAAAATATTTCTGGGGCAATTAAACTTTTGTGAAAATTATCAAAAACGCTGGCGGTGGCTGGCAACTTTGGTGGGAAAGAGTTAATGAATCATTGAAGTGAATCACACTAAAAAGAATGATTCACAAATGAAGTTCTTTTCAATGAATTGTTCAATCATTCTAAATGATCAAACGGCGTGGGAACCCTGATCTTTCATTAGTAGTGTGTTTGATGGTGTGGGGTTTTCGGTCTCTCTCTCTCTCTCTCTCTCTCTCTCTCTCTCTCTCTCTCTCTCTCTCTCTCTCTCTCTCTCTCTCTCTCATTCTCAGCTCTGGAGAACGAGGTCCTTCGAAATCCCAAGCTTTCGCTGCTAGACCGATCAGTTCTCAGTTTGACCCCTGACGTGTACGCAGACTCCGCCTGGAAGCCCAGGGCCCCGTGTGCCGCTGATGTGCCTGAAGCAGGGGCCCTCAGGGGCCGGTGGACTCGCGTCGAAGCCCCTGAACACGAGCACGACTCGGGCCTGGTGACCGGCGCTCTGGCCCGGATCCGGGAGCTGGAGCTCGAAGCCGAGCGACTCGAGGAGGCGTACAGGAGCCATCAGAACAGAGATCCCAGAACCTGTGGAGTGAGTTTGGATCCCGTGGAGAGACTGAGCAGAACCCCTTCCCCGAGAGAGAGAGACCCACCGAGACTCCTCTCTCCTGCAGTGTCCAGGAGCAAACGCAGAGCCGCGGATCGGGACGATCAAGGTAACGCTTTAACTGCACTGGTTAGCAGCAACCGGAAACATTCGGCCAAATGTGGTTCCTTTAACCCTGGTGCGATTCATTTAGTCTTTTTCTGGGGTTTTTAATGCCAACTGCATACATTTTGGCACAGGTGTGTATTTTTATGGAATTTTACTATTTCACCCCAATTTCCTTTAAAGGTGTCATATTATGCCCCTTTTCACAAGATGTAATATAAATCTACGGTGTCCCCAGATGTGTGTGTGAAATTTCAGCTCAAAATATCAGATCATTTATTACAGCTTGTCAAATTTGCCCCTTTTTTGTTGTGAAAAACGTGCCGTTTTGTGTGTGTCCCTTTAAATGAAAATGAGCTTTAGCTCCGCCTCCGTTCAGAAGAGGGCGGAGTCTTTACACGAGCTTCAGAAACTCCGGCAATAACAAAACAGGCCAATCTCACTCATCCAGAATCCCAGAATCACCAGTAGCGAGTGATTATTAAGATATTTCAATTCTGAAGTGAACTAATGCTTTACTGGTGTGTGTGTTGATCAGAGCGGAGGATGATCTCTGACAGCGGGCGAGCGGCACTGGTGTTTGCAGAGAGAGAGAGAGAGATCTCCCCGATCCCTGCTGGAGAAATGAGCTCATCCAGAGACTTCACACACACACACATCAGTCCCAGCAGCCCCAGGATGAAGAGCACCACACGCCACAGCAGCAGGTGCACACACACACACACACACACACACACACACACACACACACACACACACATCAGCCCCAGGATGAAGAGCACCACACGCCACAGCAGCAGGTGCACACACACACACACACACACACACACACACACACACACACCAGCCCCAGGATGAAGAGCACCACACGCCACAGCAGCAGGTGCACACACGCCACACACGCCACACACACGCCTCACACACGCCACACACACGCCACACACACACTCCACACACACACACACACCACACACACACGCCACACACACGCCACACACACACGCCACTCACACACCACACACACACGCCACACACACGCCACTCACACGCCACTCACACGCCACAGACACGCCACTCACACGCTACACACACGCCACACACACACGCCACTCACACGCCACACACACACACACACACACACGCCACTCACACGCTACACACACGCCACACACACACGCCACACACACACGCCACACACACGCCACTCACACGCCACAGACACGCCACACACACGCCACTCACACGCCACACACACGCCACACACACGCCACACACACGCCTCACACACGCCACACACACGCCACACACACACACACCACACACACACGCCACACACACGCCACACACACGCCACTCACACGCCACACACACGCCACTCACACGCCACACACACACGCCACTCACACGCCACACACCACACACACACGCCACTCACACGCCACACACACACGACACACACACACGCCACACACACGCCACTCACACGCTACACACACGCCACACACACGCCCCACACACACGCCACACACACACGCCACACACACGCCACTCACACGCCACACACACACACGCCACACACACGCCACTCACACGCTACACACACGCCACACACACGCCCCACACACACGCCACACACACACGCCACACACACATATTATAATTCTTTTTGTTTTGATTTCACAGTCCACCCAAACTGCAGGAAATCATTTCCAGTTCATCCCAAGAGTCGTCTCCTCAACCGGAGAAGATCACGCTTCACGATCTCACCGACCCCGTTCAACGTGAGGATTCATCAGGATTCTGGGAATATCAGGGACTTTAGTTTCCCAGGCCTATAGAATCATGGAGATTTCTGTAGATACATACTAATGTTCAGAAGATTTTTCTAAAGAAATTCATACTTTTATTCATCAAGGATGCATTCAATTGATCAAAAGTGACAGTAAAGACATTTATGATTTTATAAAAGATTATATTTCAAATAAATTATTTTTATTCATCAAAGAATCCTGAAAAATAAAAGGTATCATGGTTCATATTAGAGTGATTTCTGGAGGATCATGTGACACTGAAGACTGGAGTAATGATGCTGAACATTCAGCTTTGATCACAGGAATAAATTACACTTTACTGTATATTCACATAGAAAACAGATGATTTACATTGGAATAATATTTTACTGTTTTTACTGTATTTTTGATCAAATAAATGCAGCTTTGATGAGCAGAAGAGACAAAAATCTTACCGACCCCAAACTTTTGACCAGTAGTGAATATGATTGGAGCCCTTCTGGCATATTTTATCTGCTAAACATCTTCACAAGATCATGTGTGTGTGTGTGTGTGTGTGTGTGTGTGTGTGTGTGTGTGTGTGTGTGTGTGTGTGTGTGTGTGTGTGTGTGTGTGTGTGTGTGTGTGTGTGTGTGTGTGTGTGTGTGTGTGTGTGTGTGTGTGTGTGTGTGTTCAGTTGTGTCCGCAGATCAGGAGTGTTTCCTCCAGAAGCTCCAGGATCATCAGGGTGAGACGGATCTTCAGTCGCTCTTCCTCTTTGAGTTTTGAAATCACTGTATATAAACTAGTGTGGTGTTTTTCAGATGTACAATCATCATCATCGTCATCATCAGCCGTAACGAAAGACCGGCGTGAGGAAGAGGAGGAGAGCTGGGAGGAGGAGAGGAAGAGAAAAGAGGAGAAGAGACGGAGGGAGAGAGAGGAGGCGCAGGAGAGAGAGGAGAGAGAGATGGAGAGACTCAAGCAGGAGATGGTGACGTTCACACACACGACAACTGCACACTCATCCTTCCCTCGGGTCGTTTTCACACCAAACTCTTTCTTTCTTTCTTTTTATTTAAAACTTGAGTGTTCATCAGAGGGTCCGAGACCTCATAAACCATGAATACACACACCAAACATTTAATGGATTCGAGGAGGTTTGTGGCTGAACTTTAAAAAAGTAACAAATCCTTCCCTCTCTGGTCAGTGACTCCCTCAGGAATGCGAGGAATGCTTCAGGACACATTAGAAAAACATAAAAATGCTCAAAATTCTGACTAAAAATTATTTTACAATGTATGTGTATCTGAATGCACACTGAAGCGAACTGACTTTAGGACCCAGCGGAACAGCTCATCTAGAGTCATGAAATATCATCATATATTATTATTTTCCCACAAGAGGTCAAAGACGCCCAGTGTAAGATATTTAGAGCTGAATTAAAAGGGTTATGCATGAAATTGTGAGTTATTTTGAATTTAAGTTGAAAGAATGTGAGGAATGTGCTTACATTACTATGCATTTATTGATCAAATCTAGTCATTTAAAGGTAAATAAAAATCTCCCCCAAAAAATGGATTAGAAAAAATATTATCAAAATGAAATAAAAAATGCTTTATGGACAAAAAAAAATGTAAATGTGATTTTAGGGCTTCGGGTCGTTTTGAGCCGCGAGGGAAAGATGCGTCACGAAGTGCGAGGGAAGGATGAGGGTTAAAGCATTGTGGCTGATTTTACTCTGACGGTATGATTTCTGTTTGATCTACTTTCAGGAGGATCAGAACGAGAAACAAGCAGAGGACGAGAGAGAAGGTCACGTGACATCACCGACCTCAGCGATTGGAGGAGGAGCTGATGTGGCCAATCCGCTTCAGAAGTACATGATGATGCTCATGCAGGACGAACCGCAGGATCAGGTGCATGAAGACAGGCTGTTTCAGGAGGGGGTTCACACACAGATTCTCTACTGTAATGCAAGAAGTCTTTAGTCCCCTGTAGTCAATCATTTTATCCCTTATAACTCATCCTCGATCGGTAAAATGACATATTTAAGCGTTTTTTCCTTGAAAATTCTTCATAAAACATCTTGAATGTAACTCGACACCCTTGCCTCATTTAGTATGCGCGGCTCTATGAATATGCAAATGAGCCCCGCCTCCACTCACTCACTCAGCTCAGAGATCCACTGGTTGACGATCACACGTTGATCTGATTGGTTACAAGGTAGTTTGTGACGTCAGAAACACCAGCGATTTCAAAGCGTGTGTTTGAGACTGTCTTTGGTTCACTGCAGTTTTAAGGAGGAAATTATGCAAGTAATATAATGCCAAATGTTTTTGAAACAAAAAAACTTGTTGAATTGCACTAATTGAAAGAAATATGCATTGCATAAACCGTGTTTGCATTTTAATACATTGTATTTTTAAGGCTTGCATTTTTATGGGCTGAAATTCAACACGGTCGAAAGTCTATTTACGACTGTAAGTCATTCTCTAAAAATGCTCATAGTAGCAGATGGAGATTATGAATCTGCAATCTATTGATATTCCGGCAGTTCCCGGATGTCAGATGTTGAATTTTCTGTGGAATTGAACCACTGAATTTGTGGAAGTGAATTCTGTAAAGCGAAATGAAATGGACTGAAAATTGCCTGTCGAATATTATAGGTTTTATTTTTAAACAGAATTAACATTTTGGAAGTGAAATCTAAAAGGTGAATATGGATTATTGAATTTTTAATAATGAAAATATGTGTGAAATGTTTAGAATTGAAATATTCACAAATTAAATATACGACCATATTTCAGCCCATAGATATAATCTAAAAATACAATGTATTAAAATGCAAACACGGTTAATGCCCTGCGTATTCTTTTTATAATTAGTGCAATTCAACAAGCTTTTTTGTTTCAAAAACATTTGCCATTATTTTTTACTTCCATAGAAAATACTCAGCAATGGTGTCGACTTATGAATGTTCACAAGCAGATTTTAATGTGAGATATGTCTGACTCTTTTAATGAACTTTAGAGTCCAAAGAAAGAGGCATCAGAACACCAGAGTCAAGAGGATGTTCTGCTGTCCGACGAGCGCAGGTGAGCCTCAGTGTGTGTCTTTCACTGTTCAACAGAAACTCTTCATTACAAACCTTCTCTGTGTTCCTCAGTGCCGGCGTGACGTCACACGAAGAGCCGGACGACGACTTCTGGTGAAGAACATCAAGCGGTTCGCCTCGTTTCCCGCTGGATCGTCTCGTGTTCAGTGGATTTCATGCTTTGGGAATGTTGTTTTTATTGAGAGACTGAATAAATGTATTTTATATGACTATTTACAGCAGAATATGAATTATTCTCATGTTTGATGACGTTTGCATCGTTAAGTCTGCTTCTGTACTGTATAAAGCGCTGGAGAAATAAAGGGAGTTGTAATGACACTCACTGATTGATTTGAAAGACGGCTCGTTGAGATCCAGGAAGTCTTTTATTATATTTGATTTATTTTTGTATAAAATCCAACAGCTTGTTTGAAGGGCTGAACATGTTCAGTGTCGCCGACATCAAATCATCAGTTCTGGACAGTTGTTAATATTCACAGTCCACCTTAACGTACAGCGTCACTGAATATTACCAGTGATTAAAGCATTACAAACACAGATATCCATCATACATGAAAACCTTCTGGCCAAGTCAAAGCTTGAGGCTTATAAAAGAGGGTGATGCATTATATATTTGCGCTTTGTAATTTATCTATTTTTTGCCTTTTTTTTATTTTCTTAAATTCAAAATAGCAGTACAAACTAAGGGAATCCCCTAAGAAAAATGGTTAAAAAGCGATATTATACAGAATTCATATATGAATCAAATGGACAGCAATAAACATTACATGGACTAAAACTAAAAAAGAAAAGAATGCACATTATGACATTAAAATCTGGCAAATGCTGCCTACAACATGTCAATATAATGACCACCGGTTCGCTTTATGTATCAAATGCTGTATCAATAAAACTGAGAAAAAGAGCTTTGTCGGCTTTTACAATTGCATAATTTGTTACTTTAGTTTTATCCTCCCAAAAAAAAAAAAGTTGCTGGTCAGAGTTCATATTCACGATGAGGTTCAGATGCACGATTAACACAAAAACTAAATGGAAAATGAGAACATCTGCAGTACAAGTTACTTATTTTACAAATAAAATTGGGCAAAATCAAACCAACCCTCCAAATATCATCGCGTTCATACAAATAAAGTATTTAGATGAGATTTTCTGTTAAAAACAATTATAATTTGCATTCCAATAGTAATGAGAATCACCACTGAAAATGAGAATTACAATAGAAATAAAGCCTTTATATATAATGCATTATTATGCATCTCATTATAAAGCATAATGCACTAAAACACGTGACAAACATCCAATTTCAGATGTAATTACAAATATAATGCATTTTAAATATATAAAATGTGCATTTTGAATACCTTTCTAATGCATTAGACATAAACGCTTTACGTGTTCTTTCACAATGTAAAACATAATTTCTTTAAGTTGTCATGTTTTCATTATTCATGCATTCTTTTGGGGACAGTATAAACATTATACTTTATTCATCATAGAGCAGGTTCAGTTCTGTAATGTCACTCAGCCAATAGAAAATGAATTGTGGGATTCTGAAGAAATGCATTTGCACAGTAATTTCACACAGAATTATGAACTAAGTTTTGAGCTAAATAACAAAAGTGGTATATGTGAGGTAGTGTGAATGTTTCAGTGGTCATCATCATTAATCCAAACGCAGAGCATACAGTGGTAACAGACAGTATCCCACAATGCAGTGCACTCAAAACACGAGCAAAGATCAAGACATTTTTGCACAAAATTGGATTTTAAATGCAAATTTTGCAACATGTATATAATGCAAATGCACAAGAGAAAACGTCCTACCAGGGATCATGGGAAATGAATGCTTGCACTTCACTTATAGTCATGTTTCAATCACATCTTGTTACGAACAGAATCTGATTTGCGTTTCCGCCGTGTTTCCAATAGTGCAACATTTCAAACTTCAACCAGCCGTCGCTGGATCTCAAAGGGCTTCGAGAGGAACCGAACAGAAACAGAAGATAAACAGAAACGGGTGTGTGTTTATGTGTGTGTAGTCGGCGTTAGTGGACAGGAAAGCAGCAGATGCATTAGTGTGTGTTAGTGAGTGTGTGTGTGTGTGTGTGTGTGAGTCCTCAGGAGTAGGAGTTCACACACTCTGGAGCGCGCCTGGATGTCCTGTAGCTCGCGCTCGTCCTTCAGTGTGTGTGTGTGTGTGTGTGTGTGTGTGTGTGTGTGTCCTCAGGAGTAGGAGTTCACACACTCTTTGGAGCGCGCCTGGATGTCCTGTAGCTCGCGCTCCTCCTTCAGTTTGATGTCCTGATACGCGTGTGTGAGACTGGCGTCCTTTAGATAAGCCCAGTTTGCAGAGAGGATCATTAGATAATGGATCTGGAAGAGAGTCGAGTGACGGCCAGTGAGAGTTAATAACAGAGACAGAGCAGCAGCAGTGTATGAAGACACACACACACACTCACTCACTCACTGACTCACTCACTCACTGACTCACTCACTCACTCACTCACTCACTCGCTCACTCACTCACTGACTCACTCACTGACTCACTGACTCACTCACTGACTCGCTCACTCACTCACTCACTGGCTCACTCACTCACTGACTCGCTCGCTCACTTACTGACTCGCTCGCTCACTCACTCGCTGACTCACTCACTCACTCACTCTCACACTCACACACTCACTGACTCGCTCACTGATTCACTCGCTCACTCACTCGCTCGCTGACTCGCTCGCTGACTCGCTCGCTCACTCGCTCGCTGACTCGCTCGCTCACTCACTCGCTCACTCACTCGCTCACTGACTCACTCACTGACTCACTCACTGACTCACTCACTGACTCACTCACTGACTCATTCACTCGCTCACTCACTCACACTCACACTCACTCACTCACTCGCTGACTGACTCACTCGCTCACTGACTCACTCACTCACTCGCTCACTCGCTCGCTCTCACTCGCTCTCAGACTCACTCACTCTCACTCACTCGCTCTCACTGACTGAATCACTCACTCACTCACTCACTCACTCTCACTGACTGAATCACTCACTCACTCACTCACTCACACTCAATCTCACCGACTGACTCACTCACTCTCACCGACTGACTCTCTCACCCACTCACTCACTCACTCTCACACTCACTCTCACACTCACTCTCACACTCACTCTCACACTCACTCTCACACTCACTCTCACACTCACACTCACTCTCACTCACTCTCACACACCCACCCACTCTCTCTCACACTCACTCTCACTCTCACACTCACTCTCACTCTCACTCTCACTCACTCTCACACTCACTCTCACACTCACTCTCACACTCACTCTCACACTCACTCTCACACTCACTCTCACACCCACCCACTCTCTCTCACACTCACTCTCACTCTCACACCCACCCACTCTCTCTCACACCCACCCACTCTCTCTCACACTCACTCTCACACTCTCTCACACTCACTCTCACACTCACTCTCACACTCACTCTCACACTCTCACTCACTCTCACTCTCACACTCACTCTCACACTCACTCTCACACTCACACTCACACTCACACTCACACTCACACTCACACTCACTCTCACACTCACTCTCACTCTCACACTCTCACTCACTCTCACACTCTCACTCACTCTCACTCTCACACTCACTCTCACACTCACTCTCACACTCACACTCACACTCACACTCACTCTCACACTCACTCTCACTCTCACTCACTCTCACACTCACTCTCACACTCACTCTCACACTCACTCTCACACTCACTCTCACACTCACTCTCACACTCACTCTCACACTCACTCTCACACTCACTCTCACACTCACTCTCACACTCACCCTCACACTCACCCTCACACTCACTCACACTCACACTCCCACTCTCACACTCACTCTCACTCACACTCTCACTCACACTCTCACTCACACTCACTCTCTCACACTCACTCTCACACTCACTCACTCACTTCCTCACTCAACTGACTCACACACTCACTCACACACACTCATTTACACACACACACAGACACACAATCACACACAAACATATTGTGAAGGAATAATTCATCCATAAATGAAAATATACTCATGTCAATTCAAACCTGTATGCTGTTGTATTTTTAAATACATGCAGTAATTATTACAAACATTTATTTCTATAACACTTTTCACAACACATCGATTCTAAGTGCATTTATCAGATGAATATATATATATATATATATATATATATATATATATAATACAGCAAATCTCAACTGCTTGATTGCGTGTATCATCAAAAAATGTATCTCTTTATATGCAGATAACGAGCTTGATGAAAATATAGATATGTTTTGAGACAATATAAACAATATATCTTTTTTAAATAAGTAGTAAAATGTAACTATATAAAGCATCATGAAGCCAATAAAAGCAATAAAAGTAAGTGCATTCTTTCTTGAGTTGCACAGAATAACAACAGCATATGGGTTTAAAACGACACAAGGGTTTATTTTCAGCCAAACTATTCCTTTACTGTACAAACATCTACAATCTAGTGGATATTATGACATATAAACACATGAATATGCACAGGACGGGGTGTGAGGGACTGAAGCGCAGCGAAGCTTGAAATGAGGGTTAGTACGAGAGAATAACGACCACTGAGGAGAGTTCGTACACAAAGTAGGTTTATTCATTATAAAGGAAAAACTACAGCCACCACAAACTCAGAGTATTAAATAACTCATGCAATCTGACTGTTAATTCAATAACGCTGGATCTCAGTTTGAAGATAACACTGCGATACAAGCAGGAGAAACACATGACGACTAGCACTGAGCCACACATTAAACAGGTTTACTCATTGGATGAGCCACATCTGTGATTCCTGATGTTGCGCTAGAAATTAGCTGGTTTATAATAGAGGTTTAAAGGGTTCATGACACGAGGAATCAAATTTGTCTGATGTTTTGCTCCAAAAACAGCTCGTTTTGATATTACGGGATCTGTGACATCACTCAAGCAAACACATTTGCATATTCCCGCCTCCAGAGCAAGACATCGACCAATAGTTAAACATCATTGCACCGTAGGCTCCGCCCACTGGCATTCAGTAGCTAAACGGCTAATGTTAGCCTACACTGGATGTGTGTCACCTTTCAATTCGATGCAAAACCGATTCTTGATTTTTATATTCGAATTTCGATTCGATATGTGCATTTTAATTGTAGTTGACTGTTTTGTGTTACTTTTTGACTGCGGTAAACGGTGTAATAGGTCTAGAAGATAGAATAAGATCCCACTGAATTAAATGTGAACCTTGACATTTATTTAGTTTTTCTTCCCATTTTAGTCGACCCACAATTATAAGACAAATGCCCTTTAAGCTGAATACGATTATTACACACAGTCTTCTGTTATTAGGCAGATTTTTTCGGTTTAGTAGCATAGGTTTATTTATCATGTAGTAAGAAATACTACCGAAACTGAATAATCAAATGTAAAAAATAAAACACTGTATGAATTAAATATGAATTGATTCATAATAAGGATAAAAGCAGTCAATAGCAGTGAGAGTTTCTTAATGAACATGAAAGGCTGCTGTCTCTTTAAGAGTGAATGCACAGATCTAATATACTGTTACACATCTGATTTTCTCCATTTGTCGGATCGCGTCACAGGATTATATGTTTGTTCGGAGCGTTTGAATGTTTTTGCTGGAAGATGTCGTGTCATGACCCCTTTAACAGAAGCAATAATAAAGTTTTAACAAGCTTTTAGGACGATTTTAAGCTGTAAATTAATGCATCTACTGCCTTTAAAAAGTTAAATTCACATAATCAAGCGTTTGGCACAATCTCCATGTGATTCTTCTGATCACATGCTGCAATTATCATTGTGATTTTAATAATGTGTCCTAATGTAAAGTTTTTAGCAATGACCTTAAATCAGCGGACACAGTTCGTTCCTAATGACAGCATGTTTTTGTTTATTAATAGTAAAGCAGACAGTGTTATGATGAGCAAATCATATAATAATACAAGACAAGATCTACCGTAGCGTGTTCTGATCATATAGATGCAGTTTTGAATCTGATCTTACAGATAATGCAACTAAATATGTTTTTTTTTTTTTTTTGGAATTTAGAATTATTTATTTGTATTTTGACAGTGAAAGTGTCTGTGTTTAAAATAACTCCATGAAAGATACCAACAATCTTCATAATACTGCTTAAAACAAATGAATAGGAATGATAAAAACAACACTAAGAACTGTAAACGGGTTCGAAGGAAGAAAACACCACTGAAACACTGGAAGGCTCACTGGCACCGGCACAATTGGCACAATTCAGAAAGTTTAATCTTTAGAAACTATATATTTCCCCCAGTACACCTCAGCAGATTCTGGAAGTCAAAATCACATTCATTTTCTCTATAGAGGAATTGAATAAAACCCCAGAGTTCATTACAGATGTGTTTCTAAAGTGTTTTACTTATCTTATTTATAATCTTATTTAAACTCATGAAATAAAAATATATCATTTTTGGTGTCAGTACAAGTTTTGATCTTGAAAAAGTCTCTTCTGCTCACCTTTAATTGTTCAAAAATACAGTAAAAATTGTGAAATATTATTAGAATGTAAATCAGCTGTTCTCTATGTGAATATACAGTAAAGTGTAATTTATTCCTGTGATCAAAGCTGAAATTGACGTGTTTCCATTGGCTGTATTTTCTATTTGCGCAGTTTGAAGGGTGATGGAAACGCGGCTGGTGTTGAGAACGGTTCTGCTGCTTCAGATTTATGTGGAAACTGATACATTTTATTTTTTCAGGATTCTTTGATGAATAGAAAGTTTAAAAGAACAGCATTTATTTGAAATATAATTTTTCCATCATTTTAAATGTCTTTACTGTCACTTTTGATCAATTATTTAATGCGTTCATGATGATTTATAAAAAAAAAGGTAAACTGTAATTTATATTATATATATATATATATATATATATATATATATATATATATATATATATATATATATATATATATATAGGGTGGGCCATTTATATGGATACACCGTAATAACATGGGAATGGTTGGTGATATTAAAGTCCTGTTCGTGGCACATTAGTATATGTATATATCACCAACCATCTTGAGGAGTTTGCCCCCTCACATATACTAATGTGCCACAAACAGGACTTTAATATCACCAACCATTCCCATGTCATTACGGTGTATCCATATAAATGGCCCACCCTGTACTTACTTCAAATACAAGTTTTTATACTTATCTTATATTACTTAATATGTCCTTGTCTGATTTTCAAATACTCGAGATGTAATTTTGTGCATCGTCTGGTTGGTTTGTTTCATGGATCAGAACTCTGAAGAATTTTCCAGAATCTCTAATGAGAAAATGAATGGGAAAACCCTTTCCTGACTGTCTGCATCTGTCCTGACTGATGATAATACTGTAGAGACCGCAGGAGGGATGGAAGAGACTATATTAGGCTTCAAATTAAGCTTTTCTAGTGGTTGCAGAAACAAATGTAAACTTTCCATAACAACACGTCCATGTTTACAGCACCTGCGTCCAAAATGCTACATCTGTATACAATCCTATATTTACACATTACATGTCAAAAGCAATGAAATGTTTCTCTCATTTGTTTTCATCTCTATTATTTTAGTCCATATTGTCAGTGGCTGCTCATCTAGGCACTTTGATGCAACTGCGTTAAAATTTAGTGCAGCAGTCCTCTCGACTCTTAAACTTCAAAACAGCAAAGTTATACGTGGTAGCCATCATGTAGATGAGCTGGTGGAAGAGAAAGCACAAATATGAGATAATAAAGAATATGAAACGGAATAAAGAAACGCATTTAGTGACAGTTTGACTATAGATGAAGTAAGTCTGTTGTTCCTGAGATTACACCGCTAACACTGTCGACACTGCAAGCGTCTGACTTTGCATGGGTTATTCTAGGATAGCAAAATAATGTTAGTATGCAAATATATGCATTTATATACTGCACACACAGATTAGAAAAGAAATATTTAAATTAGAAGGCAAAGACCAACACGGGTTGCTTTGAAATAATGTCAGAAATTATTTAAATATTTAAAACATCAACAGAAAAAATTACATTACAAATAAAATTCATAGTGAAAAGAATATTTGTGACAAAAAAAAATATATATATATATAATTATTTAATTAAAGAAATAATACAATTAAAATACACAAAATTAAAATTAAATTAAATTAAATAAAGACTAAATTTGAATAAAGAAATGAAATTAAAACAAAAAAATTAGATTAAATTAATATAATTAAATAAAGAAATAATAGTTTTTTATTTTAATTTTAATTGTATTATTTCTTTATTTAAATGTATTTAATTGAATTTTAATTTTGTGTATTTTAATTTTATTATTTTTGTATGTAATTTTGAAATCAAATTCAATCAAATAAAATCAAATAAAGAAATAATAAAATAACACCAAATTAAAATTAAATTAAATTAAGAAATAATAAAATTAAAATACACAACTTTAAGCATTTTTTTTAATTAAATTAAATTAAGAAATCATACAATTAAAATACACAAAATTAAAATAAATTAAATACAATTAAATTAAAGAAAGAAATAATAAAATTTAAATACACAAAATTAAAATAAAATTCAATCAAATAAACTAAAATTAAATTAAGAAATAATAAAACCAATTCAATAATATTAATCTACCAGTGAGCTGTAGTAGTTGTGCATTAAGTCAATAATATAAACCGGTCGTCCGTCAACTGAAGGTGTAACACGACACATCAGACGCTTCCAGTGTAGACAGCTTTACTGATTATAATGGGATCTAGTTTTGTGGCGTTAAATCTGTTGTCTTAAGTCGTAATGTTCTCAGTCAAGCATGTGACTAAATACTCGAAAATAAAGTATAATATCTAATGCTCTCACAGCATAAATTGTGCATTATTCTGGAGAAGCGCTTCTACTAAAGCTGGCATCCCACGTCTCCTCAAACTAACCATTAGATCAGGGGCTTAAAGCACATGGTTTGCAGGAGATGGCGCTGGGAATGAAGGGACAAAAAAAAAAAAGAAAAAAAAAAGGAGGAATAGGAACAAACACCCCATTTATATGTGATCATACGAGAAACATGTGCTTACCAGAGCAATGACAGTCGCTCCGGCTCCGGCACACGCGACGATATACAGGTGGTACGACAGGTAGAACTGCAACACAAACACAAGATCATGTGTATCTACTGCGGGACGACTGAGGTAACAAGCCGAGAAGTGTGCTTTCATACCTCACTGGTGTTGCAGATGTCACCTAGCGTTGAGCCGCAAGCTTTTCCCGGAGTCGCGTTCCATGGAATAATTCCTGTTTCGGCATACAGAGTTAACAATCACACACACAATCCTTATCAACACTGCATTTATAGTGAAGGATCATGGGTTTGATTTCCAGGAAATGCCTGAATTGATCAAATGTAAAACTTAAATGAAACCCAAGTTGTTTCAGATTAAAGTGACATCATCTGTCGATCAGGGTTTGAAATGAACTTGTTCACTCACCGGACAATTTGGCTTCTACATTTTTAAGTTACCGGCCATTCAGAACTTCTATTAGCCAAAAAAAATAATTCATTCATTCATTATTAAACTAGATTATCTACGTCACAGCTTATATATCTATCCTCTTTCATCCTCATCACCAAAAATGTGTTCATGTGGACAGATCAATACAGAACATTAGGATGTTGGAAAAACATTTCTGTTCACCAAATGCTTTTGAATCTTCAATGCAAATGATCAAGCGCACCGTTTGTTGTTGCGTAGTGATGTGTGTGTTCGAGTAAGCCAGATATGAGCAGATTCTGCGCAATACGCTGTATATAATATATGTGGAGCTCTTTTCCAAAACGCTATAAATCCATTTAAATAGTTTTCAGGAAAATTATATTTTTTACCTAGACCCACACATTTTGTGAATATTCAATTTATCCTGTTAAAATGTTTTTTTTTGGCTCAGTCTGAACATGTCGAACAATGATTATTAAATCAAACAACAAAATTGTTGATGATAAATTCAAAGTTTTTTTTTTTTTTCACAACGCTATAAATCCATCCATTTTTTCCAAAAATTGATGGTTTGTCTTTAAAAAAAAAAAAAAAAAAAAAAGTCAGTCAGTAATAAATACATTGGCATTCAGTAAAGTGTCGAACCCATAAAAAGTAGAACCATTGTCCACTTTACATAAAACAAATCACGACATGACCTTGTGTGAGTGAGAGAGTGAGTGAGTGGCCAAATGGGAATAGAGCGTCTGGCGCAAGTGATTTTCATGTTAAGTCAATGTAAAGACGCGTTTACGTGCATCTGGAGGTCCTGCGGCGCGAATGAGGCGATTTGAGCGTTTGGCGCGAGTGATTTGAGGGTGAAAGAGAGAATTCTGATTAGTCCAGAGGATGTATCACGTTTAGGCTAAAAATAGCTTCGGCGCTTATCACGGTTTGGAAAGGAACTGCATCTTATAGCGATTTGGCATGAAACGTTGATGGAGCAGTGAATAGGTTCAGTACACAGCTAAATGACATGACAAACTTTTCTTTTTTTTTTTATGGCGTTTATCGCGTTTTGGAAAAGAGCTCTTCATACTGTATCATGATGACTCACGAGTATCTGTGCAGATTTGTCTTACACACGAACTTCCCCAGAAGTAAACATGAGTAAACATAATAAGTAACACGCAATATTGGCTAATGATTTGACAGCATTACCCGCCACTGTTGATTTTAGCCACTTTAAGGTCTCAGATGAGAAAACCCTGAACACTGAGAGTGTTTGGCGTACCGTACTGACGCACGTCCACGCAGATGCTGTCGATGGAGGTGAGGTTGGCCACCGGCGAGCGCATGGCAGCGCAGGTCGACCACATGTTGTAGAACAGGAACACGGGAACCGCTGAGAACCCGAAAACACCGAGCCACGCGATTCCCAGGATGTACGTCAGGAACACGAACTGAGAAAGAGACGTTTCACAATCAGCTTTTGAAATGGTAGAAAAAATCTGAAGCAGCAGAACAGAATTTTCAACATTGGAGGATCATGTGACACTGAAGACTGGAGTAATGATGCTGAAAATTCAGCTTTGATCACAGGAATAAATTACACTTTACTATATATTCACATAGAGAACAGTTATTCTACTAATATTTCAAAAATTGTACTGTATTTTTGATCATTGTGTTGATTAAAGCCTTAAAGTTTAAAAGGTGAAATTTCCTGTAATATCATCAAGACATTAAAAACACAATAACTAGAATGGTTTCAGACTCCACAGCGACTGTGTGGGATAAAATGAATTATTTCTGAACTACACTGGCCTTAAAGAGGACCTTTCATAAAGTCTTGATGTTGTTTTCAGGCTCTTCTAGAGCAGGTTTTCCTGCTTGAATGTTGATTATTCTCCTCATATTCTCCATTGTTGCGGCTCCTCTCTTCCCAGTCTGTCAGTAACGCTCTGTTTACTTCCTGTCTCTATGAAGCCCCTCCTTCTGAAAAGCACACTGTGCTCTGATTGGTCGGCTGGAGCAGTGTGTTGTGATTGGTCGAGCGCTTCGAGTGTGTTTGGGAAATGCCCCGCCCCTAATTACCATAACCGCCAGTTTAACACACTACTAACTAACTCAACCAGGCCCCGCCCCTTTATTCTGCGTATTAATTATTATAATGAGGAATATTGTGACGTGTTCGTTCCCGGAAGAAACTCAAGACTACAATGGAGGCGTTTCAGGAGTTCAGAAACACTGACACTGATATAGAGAATATCTCACTTTTTAATGCTCTAACAGCAACATTACACACTAAAGAAAGATGAAAACGTTAAAAATCATAATAAGACCCCTTTAACCCTTTAAGACTAGTGAAAGATGTCTTCAACTGGTTCTTTAAGGTCGTGATGTTTGATCCACCACTGAACATCAGAGACAGTGAAGGTTCTGGAAAGCGACTTTGTTTCTTGTTGTAATGGAGGGACTCAAACATCAACATTACACACTAAACACAGATGAAGAAAAGCAGAATGTGAGGGTACCATCCCACTGATGCAGCGTCCGCAGACGGTGGTCTTGAACTCGTTGTGGAGCTCCTTCACGGCACTGGTGGTGTAAAAGCCCTCGGCGAGGAGAATGATGCCGTATAAGAAGAAGAAGGAGGCGATGCCGTAGATGACGTACTGCATGAGCTGGACTCTGGAGAACACGAGAGGAGAGGAACAGATGTTATTGCTTGATGTAAATCTGTGACACTGAGACATGAGCTGCTAGAAATCAACATCTCTATTATCGTCCCATGAGGCTTTAAAGTCTCCCTGTAGTCAATCATTTTATCCCTTAAAACTCCTCTTTGATCACCTTAATTACATATTTAAACGTTTTTTCCTTGATAATGTTTTGCCATGCCCTAAAATATCTTGAATGTAACTCGACACCCTTGCCTCATTTAGTATGCGCGGTTCTATGAATATGCAAATGAGCCCCGCCTCCACTCACTCACTCAGCTCAGAGATCCACTGGTTGACGATCACACGTTGATCTGATTGGTTACAAGGTAGTTTGTGACGTCAGAAACACCAGTGATTTCAAAGCGTGTTTTTGAGACTGTCTTTGGTTCACTGCAGTTTTAAGGAGGAAATACTCAGCAATGGTGTCGACTTATGAAGTAACACATAGCATTTTCCCTCAGGTCTGTCCTATATTCATAATAAAAAATCTGTTTGAATGTCCGCAGAGATATCTTGTCCTATCAGTTGAAGTTGAGTCTTTCTTCTCACAACAAGTTTCAGTCCTTTCAACATAAAAGTCTTCTCTACTGACTAATGAGTGATCATTAAAGGTGCACTGTGTAATATTTAGGAGGATCTGTTGACAGAAATGCAATATCATATACATAACTATGTTTTCAGTGGTGTATAAAGACCTTACATAATGAACCGTTATGTTTTTATTACTTTAGAATGAGGCATTTCTCTCTACACACACCGCGGGTCTCCTTACATGTTTCTACGGTGGCCCTGAACGGACAAACGCGTTTCGTCACTATGTTGTTCTTCGTGCAGAGAAGCTACAGCTAAAGTCAGCGAATAAAACACTGACACAATGATGAACAGGTGACAATAATATTCGCAATGACATATCGTTTTACTGAATAATTAAGTAACCCTAATTTCTTCATTAATCCTCATTGCTGAACTGGCTACTCTCTGCTGTCTCAGACGACGACATCACTTCCTGTCGGCCACCGTAACTTCTGTTGGGTGCAATTCACAACCTCACCACTAGATGCTGCTAAAAATTACACACTGCACCTTTAAGAGAGTCCTTGCCGCCATCTAATGGCGAAATAATGTGACTTCTGCTGCTGTTCACGGTCAGGGACTATTTTTTCCAGCGGAAGGAAGACTTTTAGTGATGTTACTTCATGAAAGTTGCATTAATAAAAAAAATTCGGCTTTAATATTTGTATTGTGTGATTATAAAAGCAATAAGGTACTTGAGGCTAGTGCTGTATCGTAAGTAAGTATCGAGTATCGAGTTATGCAAGTATGCTGTATCGAGTACCTTATTGCTTACATACAATATAAGCAACACACACACACACACACTCACATGTCGGTCAGCATGGCGTGGTCGCTGGTGATCTTGGAGAAGTGGTTCTCCAGGATGGTGAGTGTTCCCGTGAGAGCGACGTGTCCACATCCGCAGAACAGAGCCACTCCGGAGAAACACAAGATGGTGGCCAGCAGAGACGCGTACGGGACGCCTCCCAGACACTTGATGCAGCACTCAAAACAACCTGCACACACACACACACACACACACACACACAGTTTATAATCAGTGCAGTTTTAAGGGTTATACTCAACATGCATGCTTCACATTCCTGGATGCATATGTTTTAAAACGACTAGAGCTGGGCAACGATTAATCGCGATTAATCGCATCCAAAATAAAAGTTTGTGTTACATAAATATGTGTTCTGTGTATAATTATTTTGTATGTATATATAAATACAAACACATGCATGTTTATATTTTAGAAAAATGTGTAATTTATATATAAAATATTTATATATTATAATATAAATTATGTACAAATATATCTATAAAAGTATATACATGCAAATATTTCTTAAATATATACATATCGGAAGCGCACTCACTCACTCTCACACATTTAAATTATTTTGTACATATAAATACACACATACGCCTGTATGTGTATATTTATATATACAAATTAATTTAAATGATTAGAAATCAGGAATGGTGAGACTGAGCTTGGGGCGTTTTTCCATCTTCAAACCAAACATGGGTCTGCAGCCGATAGTTTAAATCCCGTCTGGCTAGTGAGCTTCCGATAATGTTTATGCATTAGGTCACGTGTGTGTGTGTGTGTGTGTGCTTCCGATAATGTTTATGCATTAGGTCACGTGTGTGTGTGTGTGTGTGTGTGTGTGTGTGTGTGTGTGTGTGTGTGTGTGTGTGTGTGTGTGTGTGTGTGTGCTTCAGATAATGTTTACGTATTAGGTTACGAGTGTGTGTGTGCGTGCTTCCGATAATGTTTATGCATTAGGTCACGTGTGTGTGTGTGTGTGTGTGTGTGTGTGTGTGCTTCAGATAATGTTTACGTATTAGGTTACGAGTGTGTGTGTGCGTGCTTCCGATAATGTTTACGCATTAGGTCACGTGTGTGTGCGTGTGTGTGTGTGTGTGTGTGTGTGTGTGTGTGTGTGTGTGTGCGTGCTTCCGATAATGTTTACGCATTAGGTCATGTATTTTTTTTTACGTTTTTGAATGGAAAAGACCAGCATGAAAAAACTTCAAAAACTCTTATTTTGTTCTTCACTGGAAAAATAACAACATGAGAGTCAACAAGAGATTGTTCTGGGCTGGCAAACTGTTTCTCTGCCATAAAACTGACTAATTAAAAACAGAGTAAAGCACAGAGACTGAAAAACACAAAAAAACTAATGAACTGCATGTGTGTGTGTGTGTGTGCGTGTGTGTGTGTGTGTGCGTGTGTGTGTTGCTTCCTCAGTCTGGGTTCACAAAAAACAACAAAAAAAAAAACCTGGCCACTGGTTTTGCCAGTGTTACTAGAATGAAGAGCATAACAACACCGCAGAAACACTGGAAAAAACAACAACTCTAAAACAAAATCTCAGGCAGAAATAATTAATGGAGCCTTTTATGGAAATGTGAGAATATGTTTGCCTTCTTAGCCGCTCATCATCCATACACTCAGAGTCTGGACTCGTCCACAGTGATCATCAATGATGATTCATGAGGAGTGATGAAGAAACACATGAGCTGCTGAGCAATAATGGACACGCCATGATTTATCATGATTTGTAATGTTTTTATTCAGATTTTTGTTTATAATTTTCATTATTCTCAACATTTTCGTTAGGATTTGTATTACTGTAAAAATTAAAGCAGCATAATAAATACAACGACAAATATCAATGTTTTAAATAATTTTAAATATTTAAATATTTAAAAAATTAACTTTTTTCACATTACAGTAATTAAGATGTTTGGCATTAAAGTAACGATGAAATACGCTTAATTGTCTTGAAAAGTTGAATTGCTTTTTTTTTTCAAATAAAATAAAATAATATGGGAATGTGAGAAAAATGTTTTCAAAAATGGGATAATATGGTAATGTGAGAAATATTTAACAAATAAATAAATAAAAATGGGATGATAATAATATGGGAATAATATGAGAATGTGAGAATAAATAAATTAATAAAATAAAAATGGGATAATAATACGGGAATAATATGAGAATGTCAGACACAACAATAATTAATTAAATAAAATGAATTAAGAACGGGATAAATGGGAATGAGAGCATTTGTTTGCCACCTTAGTTGCTCATCACCTTATAACTTCTAACAAACTAAAAGGAGAAAACTTCCTGGAGGAAGAAATGTGCTTATTTGTTACGAGTTACATTGCAAATTTTTTTTAAAATAATATATATTTTTTTTAAAAGGTACTAAAAATAGATTTAATTTAGAAACATGTTTAACAAGCCTCAAATGATGACGCTGGAGTCTATGTACATTCCGCCCTCATCCGGGAGCAGAAAGCCCAGCAGTGATTAATGCAAGGCCATTGTGCACAGTCCCGATCCTGAACGTTCCTCTACACAGAGGCCTGTTTCCCGGCACACAAAGGCAAATTAAAGCAGATTTATTAAGCAGCGGAGAGGCCTTTCAGATCCCGAATGTGTCCCACAGTTCGTGCCCAGCATTTATGAGGCTCACCGGGTGAAAGCATTCTGTGCTGGTGAATAGAGTTTCCATAGCAGCGAGTTAACCACAACCCAGTGAGTACTGGCCACGGCACAGTCTCTCACGACCCACACACACACTCTCTCTTATGAAGCCACTTCAATGCTACAATCTATTCCCACCCTTTCCAGAAACACTTGGGGAATCTTGTTTACTGTCCCGTGAGCTACAGAAAACCATTATAAGGGTTTAGTCAACTGACCAAAATAATCGGATGATTCATATTCAATGAATGAATCAGTCTGACGTTAAAAACAGTTTCATATTACGACAAAACAGCCAAAATAAAAATAAAAAAACTCTAATTTGGTATCAGAGTCTGAATTAAGCGTCTTCATTAATAATTACGGATTAAGTACTATTTTAATTACATTTAACAGTAGAGTGACAGTCACAGAGGTTTTCGAAACATCACAATAAATAAATAAATAAATAAATAAATATATATATATATATATATATATATATATATATTGTATACCTTAAAAATATGTATATCATGGCTACAATTTAACAATTCGTTCCCTTGTTTTAGTAAAATAGTGGCCATGAATTAAGAATTTGTTCCGACGACTTATCAATTAGTTTCATTGTTTGAGTAAATCGTGGCCATGAATTAAGAATTCGTTATGACGACTTAATTCGTTACCTTGTTTTAGTAAATTGTGGCCACTTTGAACTAATTCGTTATCTTGTTTTAGTAAATCGTGACCATGAATTAAGAATTCGTTACGACGACTTAATTCGTTACCTTGTTTTAGTAAATTGTGGCCACTTTGAACTAATTCGTTATCTTGTTTTAGTAAATCGTGACCATGAATTAAGAATTCGTTACAACGACTTAATTCGTTACCTTGTTTTAGTAAATTGTGGCCACTTTGTACTAATTCGTTATCTTGTTTTAGTAAATCGTGACCATGAATTAAGAATTCGTTACGACGACTTAATTCGTTACCTTGTTTTAGTAAATTGTGGCCACTTTGAACTAATTCGTTATCTTATTTTAGTAAATCGTGACCATGAATTAAGAATTCGTTATGACGACTTAATTCGTTACCTTGTTTTAGTAAATTGTGGCCACTTTGAACTAATTCGTTATCTTATTTTAGTAAATCGTGACCATGAATTAAGAATTCGTTATGACGACTTAATTCGTTACCTTGTTTTAGTAAATTGTGGCCACTTTGAACTAATTCGTTATCTTATTTTAGTAAATCGTGACCATGAATTAAGAATTCGTTATGACGACTTAATTCGTTACCTTGTTTTAGTAAATCGTGGCTACTTTGAACTAACTCGTTATCTTATTTTAGTAAATCATGACCATGAATTAAAAATTTGTTACGACGACTTAATTCGTTAACTTGTTTTAGTAAATCGTGGCCACTTTGAACTAATTCGTTATCTTATTTTAGTAAATCGTGACCATGAATTAAGAATTCGTTATGACGACTTAATTCGTTACCTCGTTTTAGTAAATTGTGGCCACTTTGTACTAATTCGTTATCTTGTTTTAGTAAATCGTGACCATGAATTAAAAATTTGTTACGACGACTTAATTCGTTAACTTGTTTTAGTAAATCGTGGCCAATTTGAACTAATTCGTTATCTTATTTTAGTAAATCGTGACCATGAATTAAGAATTCGTTATGACGACTTAATTCGTTACCTTGTTTTAGTAAATCGTGGCTACTTTGAACTAACTCGTTATCTTATTTTAGTAAATCATGACCATGAATTAAAAATTTGTTACGACGACTTAATTCGTTAACTTGTTTTAGTAAATCGTGGCCACTTTGAACTAATTCGTTATCTTATTTTAGTAAATCGTGACCATGAATTAAGAATTCGTTATGACGACTTAATTCGTTACCTCGTTTTAGTAAATTGTGGCCACTTTGTACTAATTCGTTCCCTCATTTTAGCAAATCGTGACCATGAATTAAAAATTTGTTACGACGACTTAATTCGTTAACTTGTTTTAGTAAATCGTGGCCAATTTGAACTAATTCGTTATCTTGTTTTAGTAAATCGTGACCATGAATTAAAAATTTGTTACGACGACTTAATTCGTTCCCTCGTTTTAGTAAATCATGACCATGAATAAAAATTCGTTACGACAACTTAATTCGTTAACTTGTTTTAGTAAATCGTGGCCACTTTGTACTAATTCGTTCCCTCGTTTTAGTAAATCGTGACCATGAATTAAAAATTCGTTATGACAACTTAATTCGTTACCTCGTTTTAGTAAATCGTGGCAAAGTTGGATTAATTTGTTCCCTCATTTTAGTAAATTGTGACCATGAATTAAGAATTCGTTCCCACGACTTATCAATTTGTTCCCTCGTGTCAGTAAATCTTGGCCAAGTTAAACTAATTCATTCCCTCGTTTTGATTGAACTAAAACAAGGGAATGAATGTGCTTCTACGTGACCACGATTTACTAAAATGAGGGAAGTAATTAGTCAAATATGCTGACGTATTAGTGGGAACAAACACATTAATTCATGGCCACGATATGCAGGCCTCCGTATGTAAGAAATCAGAATACGGAAATATTTTGATAAAAGAAAATGTATTGAGTATATGACAATAAAGTACAAATCTCCTTCCAGTGTAATTACTTTAAAGCATAACATCTCATAAAATATTTTAATATTTATGTTTATATAATTTTTTTATTATACTGTACATAAATTATATTTTTATAATTATTTACTTGATTTTTTAAGAGAGACTTTTTCCATTGCGACATTATGTTCCCAATGCTGTAATATTCCCAGGTGTTTTTCTTTTGATTATTCTAGTTTTCTTCAGAATGAAACACTACAGAACACTAAATAAAGTTGTAGTCATATTTCTTCACTAATCTCCTTGTTTCGCCTCTAATAATGTTTGTTTTCAGAGGAGCTGATGCTGTATTTAGTGCACTGAGCTTCATTCCTCAAACACTGAAATGCTGTCGTTACACATCACTTATAAAATGAATCCCCTAAAACACACACAAACACGCCACATTCCCGAATTATGAGCCACATTTCCCTCTTTCCAGCTCTCCATGCCAGTATACAGCGGTGATCATGCCTGACTCCTGACTCCTGACCACAGTCATATTTCAGACTTTTTCCCCCTCCATATATTCACTGAAATGTGGTCTGTCTTTAAAATGGCACAGATTTAGCTCACTTTGTGTTGATGGCAGTGGAAAAACAAAGAGTTCTGTAGTATGAATGACTGTCGTATGAATTAAATATGGTGTCCACAATGTTGTCACGGTCATGTGACCTAATGTGTCAGTAGCGATGCTTCACTAGGCGCGTTTCCATTACAGATTTGCGCAAAACTTTTGTGATTTTTTTCTAAATGTCAATAAAAAACGATTGCGAAATGACGGCATTTCCATTAACTGATGTTATGTGACTAAAACGTCATATTTTCCTCTCGCGATCAGTCACTCTAAAAATCAGGTCAACGGATGTTGGTAGGTTTATATATATATATATATATATCTCAGTCACTGCACTAGCCATTATTATTAATCGAAGGAGCCGTAGGTGTTTTATCCAGGCATTAATGGCAAGGAAAGACCCTTATACTTGTGAGGAGCACATATGAGGTGTTTCTCCCTTATATCTGCTTCAAGCTTGTGATTGTGGCATTTCTTTGAGGTTTAGAATCCAGTATTCCTGTAATTCTTTTGTCTTTTACGAGTTTAACGTGTGTCTCGTCTTCTGTCCAAACACCGCTCCATCTACTTCAGGTGACTGTACATGCGAATTTTTGCAAAATATTCCTTCTTCGAACTGCCTGAAAAACCACCTCATGCAAGCGTAAAAAAGGAGGAAGAGGAGGAGCAGAAGAGGTGAAAAGGAAGAAGAGGAGGAGAAGAGAAAAGGAAGAGAAGAAGAGGAGAAAAGGAGGAAGAGGATGAAGAGGAGCAGAAGAGGAGAAAATGAGGAAGAGGAGGAGCAGAAGAGGAGAAGAGGAGGAAGAGGAGCAGAAGAGGAGAAAAGGAGCAAGAGGAGGAGGAGAAGAGGATAAAAGGAGGAGCAGAAGAGGAGAAAATGAGGAATAGGAGAAGCAGAAGAGGAGAAGAGGAGGAAGAGGAGCAAGAGGAGAAAAGGAGCAAGAGGAGGAGGAGAAGAGGAGAAAAGGAGGAAGAGGGGGAGCAGAAGAGGAGGAACAGAAGAGGAGAAAAGGATGAAGAGTAGGAACAGAAGAGGAGGAAGAGGAGGAACAGAAGAGGAGAAAAGGAGCAGGAGGAGAAGAATAGGAGAAGAAGAGGAGAAAAGGAGCAGAAGAGGAGGAAGAGGAGGAACAGAAGAGGATTAAAGGATGAAGAGTAGGAACAGAAGAGGAGGAAGAGGAGGAACAGAAGAGGAGAAAAGGAGCAGGAGGAGAAGAAGAGGAGAAAAGGAGCAGAAGAGGAGAAAAGGAGCAGAAGAGGAGAAGAAGAGGAGAAGAGGAGGAGCAGAAGAGGAGAAAAGGAGGAAGAGGAGGAGCAAAAGAGGAAAAAGGAGGAAGAGGAGGAGCAGAAGAGGAGAAAAGGAGGAGCAGAAGATGAGGAGAAAAGGAGGAGCAGAAGAGGAGGATCAAAAGAGGAGGAGAGGAGGAGCAGAAGAGGACGAAGAGGAAGAGAAGAGCAGAAGCTCCTCATGGAGATCCAGCACAGGTCAGGACTCGGCCCTTCCACAGACACACACTGCTCTCAGAAACCAGTTCACTCTCCGCCAGTGTCCTTCTGGTGTGTGTCTGAACATTAGGAGGTTCCACAGATGCATCCTCACAAGTTTGTGCAAGTTCTACAGAAATATGTTCATGCCATGGACAAAAGTTGTCGTAAGTAAATGAACATAAACAGAGAAAATAGCAGCTACGGCTTCCTCGCGTCTCTAAACTTCAGCCAGACCCTCGATCTCTCAACATGAAACTTTAATGTTCTGGAAGATCATTATAGTCAACAGGACATGAGACGGTTTAAGGTTTGAAGAATAAAGGTTTAAAACACTGTGCTGCAAGTAGCAGACAATCAGTGTTTACACACACCCAAATAATCCGTTCATCGTCAGATTTAGGGCTCAATTGGACTCAATTCATGTAAACACCTCAATAAATCTGTTTCAGTTTGATCCACATTACATTTTGATTGGATTGAAAGTAGTGATGTAATCCAATTAATGATTTTTAAAAAAACTAAGCTTTAATCAGACTATTTTCTCAACTGGATTTAAAAACATCTATTCAAAATGTCTATCAAACTGGTCAATGGATGAGAATGAATATTTGCAATAAAAAAAAAAAAATCAGCTTTAATTTTCAATGTCATCAAGGCAAAAATGACAATCATACATGACGCATATGCGCATAAGCTGAACTTTTGTTTGTAATGCATGCAATGCACATGTAAACGAAAACATGAATCTGATTATAAAGTTTAGGGTTCATATAACAGACCTTTCAGAATCTGAAATCAGATTATTAGTGCATGTAAACATCCCTAGTGTCGAGCAGAATATCCAGTTCTCTGAAAAGAGACAAAGATCTCTGAAGACTTGGACCAATGACAGACCAATGCATGAAATAATAGTTTTTGGACTTTCATCAAAAGTTGTTTGGCCTCAAACTATGCCTGAGTTGAACACCTAATATGCACTTTAAAAATCCAGTTAACAACCAGCTATAAAACAAGCCCATGTGAATCAAACGCAGTGAATCAAACGCAGTGGGAATAATGAAGCGTCACTGGTACCTCGTCTCTCCTGCCGTTCATCTTCAGTGTCGTCATACGAACTTTCCATGGCAGAAATCCACAACACAGTCCTCCTTCAAACTTTCCCAGTTCTATTCCTTCGTTTTCTGTCTGTTTCTCTCGCTCTCTTCCTCTGCTTTTCTCAAATATCTCTTCTTCTTATTGCTGTCTCACCCAGAACCCACATGGACACCAACTAAAGATGTTTCCCAGTCACGTCTACACCAAATCACGGACTAATTCCCAGACCAGCACAATACCAGTGAAGGAGGAGGAGGAGGAGATCTGACAACACTGAAGTCCAACACACACTCACATGCATTTATTAACATATTTAAAAAACCACTGGCCAGAAACTAGCCTTCCATCTGCTGCCCGACCCATGAGGACCAAAGAAAGGGGGAAGGTTTTCCCTGGACAATGAAAGACAGAACGGATGGTGGACGTGAAGAGGAACAGATGGAGGAAGAGAGAGGTAGAAATAAGAGACTTGGACTATGCATTAAATAATAGTTTTTGGACTTTCT
Organism: Rutilus rutilus; assembly: GCF_951802725.1. NCBI lineage: Eukaryota > Metazoa > Chordata > Actinopteri > Cypriniformes > Leuciscidae > Rutilus > Rutilus rutilus. Next base: position 861,959 of record NC_140215.1, read on the forward strand.
TCAAAAGTCGTTTGATCAAACAGATAAAAAAGATAAAGAACTGACAAGAGCAATAATCTGGAACTTTAAAGCAGATTCTGTGGCAGGACTGATCCTCATGGGAAGTTTGGGAATCGCACACAATGAGCATTCAAGTCGATTTAGACGTGTTGGTCAGTTTCATGTCTGTTTTTTACTAGTTAGCAAGAACATTAGGCGTGCAATTCATGCTTTATCTGTATTTTATCGTTCTTATGCTGCCATAGAGAGTTTGGCTGTGCAAGACCGTCACTAGGAATGGGCGACATATTATGGGCAACATATTGGGTTGGGATGTCTGGATCAGTTTTAAAATGGTTTTCATCCTACCTTTCTGGTAGAAGTTTTAGTGTTTATGTGAATCAGATCATGTCTGAAACTGCAGAGTTGTCGTGTGGGGTACCTCAGGGTTCTGTCTTGGGACCTATTCTGTTCCTCTTGTACATATTTCCAGACTGTATTTTTTTTATGCCAAAAGCTTTTAGTAAATCTGGCCCTAAATATTGAATATTTAATATTAATATTTAATATCCGTTTTTCTCAAACAGCACCCCCTAGAGTCGCTGTGGAGTACTTGTATTTAACGTTACTGTCGTAAATACCACTCACGCAGAGCCGTCTCGGCACTCTTCCGACCGCGCTTTCTTCGTCGACTCTGCCATGATTCACGTCTGAAATGCGTGCTAGTGTCTTCCATGGAGGCTCTTCATATGTTGTTGACGTATGTGGCGTCGTGCCGTAAAGCAAGTCGTGATTCTCGCGAGATTTGTCGAGGCGCCACCTACGAGTTCGTTTACCATCGAAATGATTTCGAAGCTGTTATATTAAGGTACAAATTTGTTTACCTGCATGTCATGTGACCATTAAACAACTTCAGAGAACCATGAGCATGCGAATGCGTTATTACATGGAATTAACCCTCAACCAAAACCTAATCCTAAACTATAACCCTATAGTAAGTACATGTAGTTGCTTAATATTACTCAGCACTTAAATGTATAGTCACAGTGTAACAAAGACACCTTAAAATAAAGTGTAACCCTACTTACTATAGGGTTAGGGCTTGTTTGAGGGTTTAGTTGCATGTAATTATGCATAATTTACTGTTATTACTATGGTAAGTACATGTAACATATGTAACAAGGACACTGTAAAATAAAGCGTTACCAAATAAAGTGTAACCCAAGTAAATAACCAATGATCTACATTTAAAAAATGTATTTGTGGTGGTGCCGATCATTCTGATGCAACTTGAAGTAGAATTATTCTGCATAATAAATTAGAAGCAATCAAATAAACTCCCAGATAGCTCTGTAAACTATCTCTGTCTTTGCAGCTGATGGAGTCGAAGCGCTGGAGATTGCAGGAGGACGGCATTGTGTGCGTCAACACGGGGTAACGAGAGGTTGAATAGTGGTCTAGTGTTCACTCACCCGTGAGCATCAGCTCTGTCTGACACACAAAACAGAAGCTTCTCAGAGCCCCGTATGTCTCTCACAACACACACACACACACACACACACACCTCACTCAGCTTCCCAAGGGCCAACGGAGAGCCCAGATTCCCACAAGCTGTCTGGGATAACTGGAGGAATGTGGATCCGAAAGGAAGACGGGGGGGATGTTCAATCATAGATCATGCGTCTCAGAATCTCATACTGGGTTTAATAAGCGAAAATCAATTTAGTCTTTTAAACTCTTTTAACTCGACGACCTTTCTGTGAACTCATATTACAGGCACAACCACGACCGCACACACCAAAAAACACCGTCACTAGTTTATTTCAAATGGACCTGCGGCGTGACTATTGAATAATTACTATATTCTAAGCATTCTCTTGAATAATGAGCTTTAAGGCGAGACACTACAGGTGAATAGGGTAAAAAATTTAACTAGCAGATATCCCCATGAAACTTTCCCAGTTGATTACCTACATTAAGATGAGAAAAAAATGTATTACAAGTTTTCTGTAATTTAATGTTTAAATATGCAAATCAGGCAATATCTAATCAAATATGCACTAATTTGCATATATTTTAAAAAACGAAATCTGAGTATTGGATAAAGCCAGGTTACAAAAAAAAATTTTCATTGTGTTCACATATTAGATGGGAAAAAAATTACAGAGGGATTTATGGATATCTACTTTTGTTATCCTGTAAATCAGAAAATACTGTCAATAGCCTTAAAAAAATGATTTTCGCCATGTTTTTCTGAATAAAATGTTATATAAATCAGGCTAGGAATAATATATTTACAAATCCCTCTGTAAATGTCTTCATAATATAACTAGGCACAAGACTGGAGAGTTTGGTGTATATCGGTGCTACTGAAGTGGAGATTTCGGAGAGAAAAGTCATTTTGAGAAAACGGGCTTCAAAGATTTTTCATCAGCCAATGAGATTGCGCATTCAGCCCTTTTACTTTCACGATTGGTTGCTGATAAAAAGGAAATGACCATATTTGGATCCGACAGCATTGTACAGGAGAGAGAGAGCTTTCCAGCGGTGTGTGTGATGACAGGGTGACGGCAGAGATCGCGGAGCAGCGTGATGATTAAGAACGCCAACTTTTGTTGAATTTAGGAGAAATCTACAGACGCAAACAGACAAAGTGTGTAAAATAAAGACCTAAATGTGTATTTCAGACTTTTTTTCAACACAAGTCTGAAAGAAGACGTGTTATTGAAGACAAATATCCAAAAATCTCAAAATTGACCAGTAAAAAAAAACACGATGTTTTTGCCTGCCGTGTCTCGCCTTAAAACAATCTGCATGCATCATAATTCTAAAATAAACAGCAAAATTATGTTTAAAATAGTTTTAGTTAGAGTACAGGAACATCAACTACACAAAAGTATTGCATATCAATGACCAACTTAGTGATTCCTATATATATATATATACAGTGTTTCCCATTAGTCACTTTGACTGTGATTTTTCATAATGAACAAAAAATATTTGAAGACTTCTCATAATTACCAATAAAGTCTCCAATGTTGTTTTTCACCATTGCTTTGGCAA